>NW_021496868.1:0-278 GCF_001605985.2 Dendrobium catenatum
CTTGTTATCTTCGTTAAATGTTAGTACTCAAGGACAATAGAAAATAAAATAATATCCAATAAAAAGTTGTTTCAAAACAATCATTATTTGGCATCATCAAAAATCTCAAACTCGGGGTCATGGGTTGCATCAATTTGATAGGCCCACAAGGCTTCCACCAATATCTCATCCCATTAATGTTTGTTATTATTGAAGGTCTTCTTGATGATTTACACTAGAGGTTTGTTGAAGGCCTTAGCCAACCTGAAATTACTAAACGACAAGAGGGGGGGTGAATT
>NW_021496869.1:0-346 GCF_001605985.2 Dendrobium catenatum
AACTCACTAAGAGATCACACAAGTAGAATAAACTTTCTTCAATAATTCATCCTCCCATTATATAAAAAGGGCCTCTATATATAGGCCTAAGAAACTACAACAAGACACATATGCCCCTATGGCTTACATAGGACAACCCTCTTAAGTGAGGGTAAAAACGGAAAATTTATAATTAAAAAATTTAAAAATTACAAATAAAATATAAGATAATGTGGGACGATGACAGCCATCGATCATCAGCTCCTCGGATAGGCATGGACGGTTGGATGTCCACATCATTCTCCCTGGGTGAAAAAGAGCTCGACTCTATCGAGTCCGCACCCCAGGTAACCATGCTCTGATACCA
>NW_021496870.1:0-305 GCF_001605985.2 Dendrobium catenatum
AAAAATATTTTTGAGCGAGAATGGACCCGAGACATTCGTACTCGTGAAAGCATGTACGAACTTGGATCGTCCCGTATGATCTATACTTTAAAAAATATTTTTGAGCGAGAATGGGCCTGAGGCATTCGTACTCATGAAAGCATGTATGAACTGGGTTCGTACGATCCATACTTAATTTTTTTTTTCATTTCTATTCGTTCGACTTCTAGTTAGGAAAAAAATAATAGACCAAATCATCCCGTATGAATGGATATCGTATAGTACAATCGGTTTGAAAAATATGAATTTTAAACTCTCCCCTGGTG
>NW_021496871.1:0-622 GCF_001605985.2 Dendrobium catenatum
TAGGGAATAGTAGATTCTAATTAAAGTCATTAGCCATATAATTTGATTATTCTAAATTTTCTGTAATTAATAATGAATTTTAGAAATTATACATATTCGTAGGGGTTTAACAAATTATATCAACTAAGGGAGCTGCTTAAGGGTTTGAACCCAAATGAGTCCTAAACTCCTTGGGATCAATTCCAAAGGTCATAAATTACCTAAGGACAGATCAACAAGTGTTTAAAACCCTTTTGGGATTTTTAATATTTTAGGATTAATTAAAATTGGTTAACCTTAATTCAACCTAAGGGCTCAACTAAGACAAATCTAGGGATCAATTTGAGAGAGTTTCAATTATTATTGATTAAGGGATTATTTAAAAACAATTATGAACATTTTTATGGATTTTATAAATTAAGAATAGTTCATTATCAATTAATTAGGGTTAACAGGCCATTTCTAAGAAGGATTTTCGAGGCTCCTACTTGGGGAACCAAATGAGGTCCAAATTTGATGAAATTTGGACCATAGGATCACCTGACCCTAAGGACTAAACCCACCAAATTTGAGCTCAAATAGAGTACTCTAAGGTGGTTAACCAAAACACCCAAGGTGAGCTCTAAGTCACCTTCAAATCAAT
>NW_021496872.1:0-233 GCF_001605985.2 Dendrobium catenatum
TTTAGCCCTCATTTTTATTCGGGGGGAAGCTGAGCAACCACCTGCATAAAACATTATTAGAAATCATTATGATGCTCCCCCCTTTTATTAGCTTGAGCATGGCCACCTACCTTGAGCATGGCCACCTACACGGAAGAACAATATATATATGGCGCTCCTATCCTATGGGTAAGTCTAGCGTTTACATCCAGAGTGTAGAAAAAGTAAGCAAACATACCAATCAATTTTCAAAC
>NW_021496873.1:0-447 GCF_001605985.2 Dendrobium catenatum
TGAAGATTAAGCCATAAAAAAAACCCTAATGTTAAGAATAAAATCAACATATTAAATAGGAAAATAAAAGAAAAACAGGTCACTATTTTTGTAGCAATTGTAACTTTAAGATTATGATCTATCAGAACATGAAGATTATCTTCTAATCTAAATATAATTTATAAATTGGGATAAGGTTTGAGAGGGAAAACAAAAAAAGGAAATAACATTTAAATTTAAAAATAAAAATTGTAATACCTTAATTCAACATTTTGAGATTTAACAAATATAACATAGATTAAGAATAACTTAAAAAAAATTAAATTTAGAAACATAAAATATATTCAAATTAAAAATAATTGATCAAAAAATATAGATAAAATTGATCCAAAAACATTTGAATACAATAGCATAAAGACTAAAAATATCATAACTTACATAAATAAAAATTATAACTAATCTAATATG
>NW_021496874.1:0-213 GCF_001605985.2 Dendrobium catenatum
AGGATGAATGTTAGATCAAACTTAAATAAAACACACTATGAGTTACTAAAGGGAATAACACCAAATTTGTCATATTTACATGTCTTTGGATGTAATGGGTTCATACATAACAATGGAAAATGTGTCTTAGGAAAATTTGATCCAAATCAGATGAAAGATTTTTTATAGGATACTCAAGTATTCAATAAAAGAACTTTGGTAATTGAGGAGACC
>NW_021496875.1:0-467 GCF_001605985.2 Dendrobium catenatum
AGATTTACTTGGTGTAACAACAAGGAGGGTGCTTTCAAAATTTGGGAGAGACTTGACAGATGTTTAATGAATTTAGCTGCTTTACAAAAAAGTCCTATGGCCTTGGTTCGACATCTTCCACGGGTTGCTTCTGACCGCTGTCCGATATCATGTAAGGTGATTGAGTTAATTAACAAACAAATCAGGTTCATTCGGTTTGAAGACATGTGGAAAACGTATCCTGCGGCTTGGAAGATTGTCCAAAATAACTGGAAGAAACATGATTATGGGAATAATGCTTAAATTCTCCAAAGAAAATTAAGAAGAACCCTTAAATCCTTATACTTTTGGAACAAAAACAAATGCAAGGAGTTAAATATGCTAAAGGAACAATTGAAGAAAGAGGTTCTGGAACTTCAAATGGAGGAAGGAGATAGCTCGGGTCTTTTATAGGAGAAATTGAATTTGCTTAGAAGCAAAGTACACGA
>NW_021496876.1:0-302 GCF_001605985.2 Dendrobium catenatum
GTTGGAAATTCTATTCAAAGAATTTTCCATATCTTTTTCTTGGTACCCCATCATTTGTAATTGGAAAAGACATCTAAAATACCTATTATCATTTTTTATAGGTGTTTTAAGATTGTCATGTTATCTTTGTATTTTTCTTTTGATTATCTTTTATAGGTTCTTTTTTTTTGGGGCTTTTTTGTTTTTTAAGCTTAATATATTTGCTTATGGGATCGTTACTAGATCCTATTCTCTAACCGGATGGGAACTCTGGGATACTAACCAACCCTTGGATTGTTTCAAACTTTGGTATCCCCTGCATC
>NW_021496877.1:0-377 GCF_001605985.2 Dendrobium catenatum
GATTTGATCGATTGATTCGATACGATTGATTTGACTGGTCGACGAATTCTCCTGAGATTTGACGGATTGATTGATTTTCAACTATGTATGAATTTCTTCGAGATTGACGTGTATTGATTGAGATGGATTTATCGATTCGCCCGCCGCTGTATAGACTTGATTTCATTGACTATGAATTTCCGTATTACATAGACTCTTTGACCATTGACTGATATGAATTTGATTGATTAACATGCATATTGATAGCATCGCCGTGCTTTGATTTCAGTTATAGGTAGTAGGTGACCTGCTGGGCTTTGTAAAGTCATTATATGTGGTTGATACTTTTCAGGTCAAGGCTAGGGAGCAGGGGGATAGAAGTTGATCAGGATCTACAG
>NW_021496878.1:0-283 GCF_001605985.2 Dendrobium catenatum
TTATTTGGGACCTCGACTTGTTGATGAATGTTCATTTTTTTAAAAGAAAGAAGGAAGACTTGCAAAAACCTAAGGCTCATCAATTTGTGAGGAAACTCATCTGGTTGTTGGATTTATCTCTTATAGATTAGTTGGTTGATTTTCACCAACTATATATTATATTTCATCTTAATTTGGGACCTCATCTTATTTATAAATGTCCATTTTTTAAAAGAAAGAAGGATGACTCATAAAAACCTAAGGCTTTGATACCAAATTGATGTAACCAAAATAAAAGATTGCA
>NW_021496879.1:0-324 GCF_001605985.2 Dendrobium catenatum
CCACTGTTTGGGAATTTTTATTATTTATTTTTTGCTTGAGAATGGGAGAATTTGACTAGATTGCTAGCATCGCTTATAGATTGAGAAACTACATTTTATGATTAGAGAGAGTTTGGGCATATAACTTTGTGGAGTTTCTGATGCAGGTAATTGCAGCTGGTGATCTTTGTGCTATTTGCCAAGAGAAGATCCATGCGCCTATTCTCCTTCGCTGTAAGCACATCTTTTGTGAAGATTGTGTTTCTGAATGGTGAGCAACAAATCATCTTCCCTTGCATTCATCTTCTCTAATAACAATTTGGTTTCGATTGTGTACAAAATATA
>NW_021496880.1:0-881 GCF_001605985.2 Dendrobium catenatum
ATAATAAAATTAAGGATTAGGAAGTGAATCCTCCCTTTATTCCTATTTCTAATAGTGATTGTCAATTTGAGGATCAGGATATTTTTATAGTTAATTACATTATTTGGAATGTTAGGTACATTGGGTGTCCCTCCTCTAGGGTGAGAGTTAATAATTTATGTCGTATCAACAATGTATCTCTTATTTTGCTTGAAATGTTAATTTCTTTTGCTAAATTGGCTAATAATTCTAGGTTTTTGTGTTTTAAGTATGCTATTTTGAATGTGTCTAATAAGATTTAGGTTTTTTGGAAGGATGCTGTTAGGATTGATGTTATTGGTGATTTCAATTAGGTTATTCGTTGTAATGTGGAAGTTTTTAATTTGCAATGTGTTGCTTCTTTTGTTTATGTATATTCTTCTCGTTATAATAGGAAAATTTTATGGGATCCACTTAGTAACTTTTATAGCATCTATAATTTACATTAGTTTGTTGGTGGTGATTTCAATACCATTGCTAATCCATATGAGGGTTTAAGGGGGTCTCCCCCTTCCTACCATTCTATGGAAGATTTTTGTAACATGATTATGGATTGTAAGTTAGTTGATATTAATTTTTTGGATAATAAATTTACTTGGAACCGAGGTCAATTATGGAAACGGTTGGATAGAGTTCTTTTCAATGATTTCTATATTAATAATTTTTCTTCTATTAATGTTGAGCATCTTAATAGGACTTTGTCTGACCATTCTCATTTGCTTATTAGTCTTAAGACTAGGCAATTTAATTTTGGGTCTCAGTTTAGATTCCAAAATATGTTGTGACTTCATGATTCTTTTTTGGGTGTGGTTTTGGAGAATTGGCAAGCTCTAATTCATCCTGTAGTTTTATCCTTGGTATGA
>NW_021496881.1:0-726 GCF_001605985.2 Dendrobium catenatum
TGATATAAATAATATTTTATTACATTATTTCATTCTATAGTTGATTACAAATGAGGCCCTTCCTAGGGAGAAGGTCTTGGCTTGATGTCACAAATGTACATCATATGGAGCGCATTACATGGTGGGAGTTACAATAATCAGCATAAGCATGCTTGATTGGTTGGCAGGACCATAGTTGATATGATAGAGTCGGAAGAATCATAGTCGGCAGTAGATAGGGGTCCAAAAGACCATTAAAGTAGGGCAATACTCTGGTAGAACTCTAGGCATCAGGTGGTGGCCTGACAGAAGTTCAAGGGTGGTGGCCTAATAGAAGTTCGGGCCTTAGGTAGTGGTCTGGCAGAAGTTCGAGCCTCAGGGGGTGGTCCAGTGGAAGTCCGAGCCTCAGATGGTGGTCCGGCAAAAGTCCGGGTATCACGTGGTGGCCTGGTGAAACACAGGGTCTCAAGTGGTGATCCGACGGAGCAACGACGTCAGACGGTGGTCCGACGAAAGTCCGAGCCTTATGTGGCGGTATGCTAGAAGTCCGGGCCTCAAGGGGTCGTCCACAAGAGGTGAGGGCCTCAAGTGGTGGCCGACTGAGCAACGACGTCAAGCGATGGCCGGTCTGGCAGAAGTCTGGGCAGTGGTCGAGGAGGAGCTTCTTTCTTCTCTTCTTCTCTTTTTGCTTGGGTCCCCCCTCAAGCGAAAGGAGATGTCTATTTATATATTTTTGAAATGGCATGG
>NW_021496882.1:0-2318 GCF_001605985.2 Dendrobium catenatum
TAAAAGTTATATCTCTTCTTAAATTTTATGAATCATTTTTATTTACCTAATGATTTGATTTTATTTGTAATATTTATTTCAATCACTTTCAAGGATTAATTATTAAATGATTATCATATGACTGCTTACATTTCAGTTCTTTTTCTTCTTCTCTTTTTGTTGTTGTCAAAAAGAGGGAGAAAATAATGTTTGTATTATTTTTTGTAATCATATTATTTTCTGTTATCATATTGTTTTCGTATGTTTTTATTATTTTTTGTTATCGTATTGTTTTCGTATCGTATTTAAAAAAAAAATAAAAGAAAGAAAAGAAAAGAGAGATACATTTGTTGTGCAATGCCTTCTTATTTTCATACGTTCATCAATTTAGGGGGAGTTTAGGAGATTCTTAGAATTTGAAAATTATACAAACAATAATTGTTTTGCCATCATCAAAAGGGGAGAGATTGTTAAGAGAGTTGCTATTTGCATGTTTTATCTTCTTACAACTTATATAATTTTGATGATTCCAAATATTATTATTTTAAGCTTTGTTTTCCCCTAACACTTTTTAGAAAAATTGTTTTTTCTCTTGTGTGGACTAACATTTCAGGATAATCGAACTCCAAACTAATGAAGAATTTAAATCAAAATTCAGCATGAGATAGTTTGTTAATTGAAGTTTGTAATTTTTATTGTAATTGAGTTTGAGAAAATATTATTTTAATTAAATAAGCTTAGCACACACACACACTTGGGGAGATCTTTAAAAATCACACTGATCGTACGGGACGAACCTTGCTCATATGAGACGATCAAGTCAGTTAATCCCCTCGAAAGAGCAATGGAACGAACATGAAGTGAGAAAATTTTTGTAAGTCTTGATCGTCCAGACAAATTTCTCAATTCGTCCCGAAACGATCTACTATGGATTCTCACTTTGTGATGAATAGTCCAGATGATTCATCCTGTTCGTGCCAGGATGAAATTCTCTCTGGAAAATTTTCGTCCAAACAAACTTCTATTCGTCCCAGGACGAAATTCTCTCTGGAAATTTTTGTCCAGATGAAATCTTATTCATCCCAGGATGAAATGTTCTCTGGAAAATTTTCATCCATACGAGCTCCTATTAGTCTCAAGATGAAATGCTCTATGGAAACTTTTCATCCAGATGAACTCCCATTCAAAGCCAATGGATACCTTGCCCCTCTGATAAATCATTAAATGTTTGTAACATGAAATCTCTATAGCATTATTTTAAGGCAATGACCAACCTGTACTCGCATGCTGTGAGGTCAACTTGAGTGATCTGAGGACGACCTGTCATCTTGATTAGGTCTGGATGGAGAGCCTATTGATCTTCTCCGAATATTTCTACCTGTTCTGGATCAAATATTATAAAATACATAGTGAAAACGATGAGAAGAATGCTAAATTTAAAATTAAAACAATAAAATAGGGGGAAAACTACTATCCTTTATGTGAAAATTTTTCATGCTCCACACTATTAGTAATATATGTTAACACCTTCAAATCTGATCACCATTATTAGAGATTTGACTATGGATATCATGGACTTTATGGATAAATGAGTTAATTATAAAGCCTGAAGTGCTTCTTTTTGTTGATGGAACACAGCTCGAACATGGAAAATAGAGAAACATGAAACTAAGAGAAAATAGAACGCTTCACTTCATTTTCAAAGATACAAGGTGGTATAAATAGACCCTAGTGGATACATGAATAGTGAAGATCTATAGTATCCTTCAGTACAAATAAAATAATAAGATGCTTTGTAGACCTAGTCTTGATATGTTAACACCCCTTGCAACCAGATGAGTCGTTTTAGGAGGTCAGTTTGTTGGAAAGATGACGAAATCGATGTGTAGGTAAAGCTTTAGTGAATATATCCACTAGTTGGTCTTTGCTTGATATGTGATGAACTTGAATGTTGTTTTTCTTAATACACTATCAAATGAAATGACAATCAACCTATATGTTTGGCGCAAGCATGAAATACAGGATTGTTAGATAACTCTATAGCCGAAGTGTAGTCAAAAAAGAGTTTAGTTGGAGCATGTTGAGTGAATCCAAGTTCTTGAAGAAGCTGACGGGTCCATATGATATCTACTGCAACTTATGCTAATGCCAGATATTCAGCCTCGGTAGATGATCTTGCTGTAGTAGTTTGCTTCTTTAAGCTCAAAGAAATGATAGATGAACCCAAGAATGTGCAGTAGCCAGTTGTTGATTTGTGGTCTATATGGTCTCCATCCCAATATGAATCTACATAAGATGTTAGTGTTGACCTCATTATTCGAGGTCAATTTCCCTGAATT
>NW_021496883.1:0-283 GCF_001605985.2 Dendrobium catenatum
ACACTTTGTAATAAATAAAAATTTAAATTTTCAACTTCCAAATAAACTTAAAAAAAGTCATTTAAACTATCCTCAATCAAATAAAAGTTACAAAAAAATTTCCTTCTGAAATTTAATTAATTAGTTGCAAATAATGTCTTTCTCAGTAATTAGGAAATGTATTGATACGTTATAGTTAGAGTAGATATGAACATTTGATAATGAATTTTATTTTGGATGTTTGTATGAGCTTTAAAGCATCGAAAAAAGGGAGATTTACATACATACCACTTAATACTATGCT
>NW_021496884.1:0-244 GCF_001605985.2 Dendrobium catenatum
TTAGTGTCTTCCGCACTTACTTCCTTTGAATTTGAGTCCGAATGTATTTTCAAATGTTTGTTCAAAATCTTTTGAGGTCTTTTGATTTCTATTGAATATTTAATTTGGCTTGAATTTTGGTTTCAACCTGATTTTATTTCATTTGAATTTGGTCTTTAGAAGTCATTTGGATTTTGGTTCTGATTTAGGTCCACAAGTTCTCTGTTATTGTACAGGTCCTCTGCTCATTTTAGTTCAAGTTCTG
>NW_021496885.1:0-253 GCF_001605985.2 Dendrobium catenatum
TTTCTTGCTCATAAGCTGTCCACTTTTGTCGAGCGGGGCACAGTTTTTCGCTGAAAAATGCAACCGGTCTTCCCACTTGGGACAACACCGCTCCAATACCGATTGAGGAGGCACCCGTCTCTACCGTGAAGATTTTATCAAAACTCGGTAACACCAAAACAGGTGCAGTAGTGAGTGCTGCCTTAATCTGGTTAAAACTTTGCTACTGCTCGTCGCCCCAGTGAAAGCATTTAGATTTTAAACAATCGATAAT
>NW_021496886.1:0-5343 GCF_001605985.2 Dendrobium catenatum
GGCCCTATATAAGTGGATCTTCTGCCCTAGTTATGACAGTGTAGATGTCAGACGGGCATATGTTGATTGCACCTGAGGGTGACACGTATGCCTTTATTATATTCTGAAAGTTCATTAAGGATGTTAAGCTCTTGTGAACTAGCCCAAGGCTAACCAAGAGGGGGGTGAATTGGTATTTTAAAAATCTTTCAATCAAAACATAAGCTTAAACCAACATTCACCATAAAGAAAATCAACGTATGGAAATTAAATATGGAAAAAGCAATAATAAAGAACACATAAATTTATAGTGTTTTGGTCAACTTGACCTATGTCAACTCCCCGGAGGTGCCCTCCGAGTATTGCACTAACGTAGTGACTCTTCTTTTGCTCCCACAGCAAGGTGGAGAAGCTTTTACAAAATCTCCTTTCCACAGACACAATGAGGCAGAGAACTCAACTCTTTTTGCTTCATCTTGAAGCAGACAGAGAACCTCGATCGATTGTTGAAGTGGATCTCTCTTGAACCTCCAAGGATAAGGGACGACGATCGGAGAAGATGACTTAGATCCTTGCTTGGAGAAACCTTTATGAAATCCCTCACAAACTCTCCCTCACAAGATCCTCTCTCTCTCTCTCTCTCTCTCCCTTTCTCTCCCTCTCCTCTAGGCTCTCTCAAGTCAAGAAAATAGTAAAAGATGCTCTCTTGGGTAAAACAAGAGGTCTTATATAGAAGAGCTTTGGAATAGCTCTTAATTACAACAAACCAACTTTATCGTCCAGGATAATTTGAAGATCATCCTGTACGATCAGTATAAATTTAGCTCAATCAATCAGGATGATTTGGGATGATCATAAGGAAATTTATTCATATTGTCCAAGACGATCATATAATTTCATGTATGATTAGTACAATTCATCAAATATCATCCAGACTATCGCCCTGGATGAGAGTCTGGATGATGAAAAAGTAACTTGATCATCCAGGATGATCTGCGATGATACTGGATAATTAGTTCAAAACTCTACAGATCATCCAGAACATCGTCCTAAATAGATGTCTTGACGATGAAATATTGACCTGATCATCCAAGATGATCTCACGATCATCTGGAACGATTAGTTCAAAACATCATATATCATCCAAAACATCGCCCTAAATAGAATCAGGCTGATGTTCGATCATCCAGAAAGAATTAAGAATTGTTAACTAATCGTCCCGAATGATCCTGAGATCATCTAGGATGATATGATCGAGCAATCAAACCTTAATTTCTTTTCTTAATTACTCAATTAATTTAGGCATAATTATGCTGCATCGTCCACGACGATGTCCTGGACAATATCTTGGACGATGTCCAAAAATAAACATACCTAAACAGAAATGGAGGCTAATTCTTTCTGATTTAAGCTTATCATCCAGGATGAAGAGAACATCGTCCGGGATGATATGCTTAATGACGGTTGAACCATGATGCCTTAATTATGATTTTTATTTTTAATTAATCATTCAAGATGATATTTGGATCATCCATGATGATGTGATAAAAAATAGAGAACTCCAAAACAATTAGAATTATTCCCTTAAGTGTGTGTGTGCAAGGTTACTTTGTATTAGGACCCACATCAATACAATTGACTCAAGAAAAGATAAAAGATTATAAACTAATTGAGTCCTAGTCTACCCAATCTTGAGCTGGCTTGAGTTGCACTCGATCTTATTAACTTGAAATGTTAGTAGGCAAGGCAGTCATAGAAAAATAAAAATATTTATTATCATCAAAATCATATTCCCTGAAATTAGATTTGCAAAAATCTCCCCCTTTTTGGTGATGGAAAACCCAAAAATAATTAAAGCTGCTCAAAATAAAGCAAATCAATAGTGTAAAATTAGAAATTCTAATTTTACTAAGAAACAACACAATACAAGCTAGATTAGTATAGCTACTCCCCCTTTAGATATCATAAAAAAGAGGAGAGAAAAAAATACAATAGAAGTTATGAAACAGAAATAAACTACATCAAACGAAAAAGGCGACATCACGAAAATAAACTAAAAAAAAGATGGCCCTTTATCATCCGAAAGAGATGGTGGTGGTGGTGGCGGGTGAAAGTAATTGGAAAGAGTGGCAAAATGCTCTCCAAACTAGGTCATGTCCTGGTCGTACTGTCGCTGCTGGTGAGCCATATAAGAATCAAACATATCTATGTCCTCTACATGTTGTTGTTCTTGTGCAGCAACATAGGACTTGAATCGTGCCTCTCATTGGTCGAATCGCACCACCAACTAATCCAACTGAGAGTGCTGGAAAAATGGAGCAAGTACAGGAACATGTATAGGAGCTGCCTCCTCCTCAGCTTCCTCGTGTCCCAGGTGGAGATGATTAATGTGAATAATGTGGAAGGAGTTATTTGAGTAGAAGGCAGACTGAAAGTTTGGTGGGGCAGGATATTGGAGGTTGTATTCGATTTCTAGGACATAGGTAATGATGTGTCCTAGTGGATGATTGGGCTAGCTTTCTCCTATGTCCTGGATCTTGGACGCTAGTCAAGTGCTCAATATATCAAAAATTAGATCAAAGGCATTAAATTCTCAATGGGCTATAATATAGAAAGTGGTGATCAAAAGGAGTGGAGTGATATGAGTGTAATCACATGCTTTTAGAAGAATTGAGGTACGAAGGACATGATGGATTGTCTGAGTATCTTTAAGTAAGCTGTTGGACTCTCCAATGTAATAGGAAACATTAATATTCCTTAGGAAGTGATTGGCCAGGGCCCAATCATAGTTGGGATGTTAACATAAGATATGGAGTTTGTCTCATGTGGTGGACAGTTGCAAAAGCTCTTGACAGTCCTGATATGTGATTTTGACATGATGTCTATTCACATAGGACTGGAGAACAGTTAAAGAGGAATTGATGTGAAGGCTAGTGAAAATTAAAAAAGTAACTCCAAATTGAATGGGACAATAAGAGTAAGGAGGAAAGTGAGAGTAATATGAGCAAATAAATCAAGAACATGATATGAAAGGATGTGGGGGTTGACAGTTCGGAATACAGTAATCCCAGCCATCTTGTACCACGGATAGGCAGCTTGACCAGCCGCCTCAATGAAATGAGGGTCCATATTTACCCTCGAGGAGCTTCCAGAAGGCATGCGATACCTTTTCCACCGGCCATAAATAGGAAAATAGAGAAACTAGGAGTATGAGTGTGAATATAGAAGGCTTGGGTGAGAAAAAAATGTTTGAGAGTCTCATTTTTTTTAAAGAATCGTCCCGATCATCCAGGACGATCACAGAATCATCCAAGATGATTGGGTGCAATAATTACGTCCGGGACGATTGGTCAAAAAGGCAGTAATATCGTTCAGGATGATCAAAGATCGTCCGGCACAATAAGACATAGGCGATCATCCTGAGGAGTCATTCCGGACGACTGTTGAAAAAGCAGATCGTCTGGGATGATCATGTGGATCGTCTAGGATAATCTACAATAATTGATTGTACTGGCCAAATTAAAGTCATGTGTCGTATTTTGCCACATGGATCGTCCAGGACGAATAGGTGGATCGTTTAACACGATCACCAATAATTGAGCAAAAAAAGAGAATATCATCCAGAATGATGAGGATCATCCAGGATGATAAAAAATAATTGAACCAGAAGATGATCTGATCGTCCAAGATGATAATGGATCATCCAGAATGATCAAAAGTAGAAGATTCAAATCAGTCATTATATGGAATTTCAAGAGTGACTTGAACAGATCATCCATGACAATATAAATATCATCCAGGATGATGTGAAAAAAAAGTTTACAATTAGTGGATTGAAGGAGATGATTAGAGAAGGGCAAAAAATATGAAATTTAATTTTAAAAAATAAAAAATAAAATACGAAAAAAGATACTAAAATATCAAAAGAAATGGAAAAACAAAGTTGTTTTTATCAAAACCAAAATATGATAAATTCTCCATGTGATTGAATTAAAAATTTGAATGAGTCAATGAGTTAGCATCGTTAAAATTCAAAAAAAGGTAGAACAACCGATCCTGTTAGCCCTAACTCGGACTTCTCCTAAGGTAAATTGTCTTTTGAAAATAAAAATATAAATCATAAAAATCAATTAGATAAGAAAAAAAGATCTATTCAAAACTTGATTCCATAAAAATATTTCATAGAATAATATATCAAAATAGTCTGTCAGGATCATGAATTCTAAAATCAAGCCTTTGAAAAATATCAAGTGACTCATAGATTCTTCTAAGATTAAAAAAATTTAAAAGAGAAGAAATCTTGCTTTTTGGTGAGCTCATTTTATGCCTCTTGTCAATTGATTGGCACACTTTGTATATCTTTTGATTTTTAATACACATTGTGTAACTTTTTCAATTTGGTGTCATTGCGCATCTTTTGATTTGGCGTCATTGGCCACTTTTTTTTATTTATTTTTTGCAAGCTAGATCCCTTTTTCAAAACTCTTAAATATTCTCAGTTGTGATTATATTTTCTAGATATTATAGAAGAAAAACTCACTCTATAATATAAGAAAGAATGAATCATAAAATAAAATAAAAAATCTTATGATAAATCCAATGACAAGATTACAAAAATTTGAAGGTAATATAAGGACTTGGGACTTTAAACATTATATATATAAGATATATTACTGTAGCAAGATTGAAAAGATCTAAATCGCAAAGTCCAGTTGTTAATTTGAGATAGGTTTTTGTTTAGAAAAGAAAATTACACCACTAAAAGAAGTTAGAGGAAGGGAAACAATTAATGGTGTTTCTCCCTTTAACTGATTTATGGATGTCAAAGATTGATTATAAATTTTCATAAACAAAAATACGGCACAAGATATCAATTCAACAGTGTTTTAAAAAAATAAAACTTATGAAAGAAAATGAAACAACCGAAGTGAATCATATGAAAAGTACAATAAAAAATAAACAAAGAAAATTACAAACATAAAAAAATAAAATTTAGAAATTAGTAAAAATCAAGTTCATGAATTTATGTCAATCACACCCAATCTGATCCTTAAAGTGCTGAATGTATTGAAGGCCAATGGTTTAGTAAAGATGTCAGCCAGTTGATTCTCAATTGCCACATGGTGTAGCTCAATGTCTTCCTTAGTCATATGGTCTCTAATAAAATGATACCTTATGTCAATGTGCTTAGTCCTTGAATGTTGGATAGAAATCTTAGAAATATAGATGACACTAATGTTGCCACAAAGGATTGAGATTGTGTCTACTGGTAATCCTAAATCTAGAATTTATTGTTTCAACCAAAAGACTTAGGCCACACAACTTCCAAAGTAATGTACTCAGCTTCTGCAATGGAAAGTGCAA
>NW_021496887.1:0-6950 GCF_001605985.2 Dendrobium catenatum
AAGTTTTCTACTCTAGCATTCAATTTTGATTTTTTTATCCATTTCATTCAATGTTGACAGTTAAATGATAACCTTTATACCCAGCAGCCATAGAAGTAATTATTCTTCTAGATTCCATATGGATGAGATCAAATTAATCTTCAATATGATCCGATTTTATATCAATCTTGCAGATTAAATCCACCAGATCCTCTCTGAAATATTTATGAAGTTCTAGACTACTCCATTGATTTCCTGAAATAAAATTTTCCACTTTTAAAGCATCATCCACTTCTTCTTGAGAGTTAATGCAGGCCATTTGTTTAAACATTTTTCCCAAATCCAGGTGTCTTCAAAAACATTAATATACTGACCAATTGCTATATTCCATCTCACAATGTGTTTCAAGGATTTACTACCATCTTTAATAATCTTCCTTGCAGTAGAATTAGATTTGGATATGTTCACAGCATCCCAACAGAAACAGTAAGTAGGAAATAGGAATTTATGCAATAAGGAGTCTTTTTCTTTCAAGTATTTCCAAGCTAATTTAGCTCTTTTTTTTTCTTTTTTTTTTAAGAAAGCAATAAATGCATTAAGAAGAAAACAAAGAAGCTACAGGTTGATTCCTCCTTCAAAATTTTAACAAAAGAAGGAGGAATCTTATTACAGTTCAAATCATCCCAAACAAAGTTACTAACCTTAGCAAGATTAGCATAAAAATCTTCCAACTTTTTGCTATCTCTCTTTACCCAATTGAAGATGATGTGATTGAAGTCCTTGAGTTATTCAAATTCTTCCAACCCTTTGAAGCCAAGTAACCAAGCTTTATGAGTGACCTTAATCACATTTGCATTGTCTCCTTCAATGCAAATCCCTTTGTATTTGAACATCCAATCTTTGATTACTTCTTTCAGCAATTTGATAGCTAACATTTCCAGTTGTGAGATGTCCCAATGAATGCATGATTTGCCAAAGGCCAATAAAAATCTCCGTTTACAGTCACGGATTACTCCTCCAATACTGCTTTATGGGAAGAATAAAGAGAAACATCTATATTAATTTTTAACCATTCGGGTGGAGGGGGATACTAAGTTTTCAATAGTCTAAAGGACTTATTAGCATCCCTTAAATCTAATTTTGAGTTAAAAATCAACTTAGAGTAAGAAGAAGTGCTGACTGCATTTGCAGCAATATAACTAGCACCTTGTATCACAATATCATGAACAAGTGTGTTTCTAGCTTTCCAAGAGAGATATAATACACAACAACAACAACAACAACAAGCCTTTATCCCACTACATGGGGTTAAAGGATTCATGTCATTATTGTTTGATAAGTTTTACGCTGGCTGTCGACCACCTAACGCAACCCTCCACATTTCTCATCCAGGACTTGGGACCTGGAAACGGCAGTGTTTAGAGAGACATAATACATTACAAAATAAATTAATGCTCATACCATTGTGATTTTTCATAGATTCCATCCAAGAATAGCATTCTTCCAATCTAAAGAAATCTGGAATACGAAATCCCCATTTGCTTAACTGGGTAATCACTTCTTTCATTTTTTTGCATTTGAAAATGACATGCTCCACATTCTCTACATCCTCCAAGCACCTTGGGCATAATACGTTCTCTTGCAATCTTCAATGTGATAGAAACTGATAAGTAGGAATTGCATTTTTAAAAAGCCTCCAGCAAAAATTTTCCACCCGAGGAGTTTCTCTTGCCTTTTTCACCCATTTCAGAAAACTGCATTCCGGAACTGCTTGTTGATTGGCTTCACTAATTAAACCTTAAATGGTTTACCCAGAGTACTGGTGAATCAACTCCTGCTCATCTTCTATAAGATAGGATTTAATACTAATTAGTATAATTAAATCCACCAAATCAGCTCCAAATAACTTATGCAATTCTGCTACATTCCAGTTGCCTCCTTGAATAAATTTGTCCATCATAACATTCTCCTCATTTTGGGGGATAACAAATGTAGGCCATTTTTTAATACTCCTATCTAAGAGCTATTTATCTTCAAGAGTGTTAATAGATTTGCCATTAACACCATTCCTTCTTAAGATAGGATTAAGAGCTTTCCCACCATCTTTAATAATCTTTCATGAAGATGAGATCCTTCTATTATTGTTTCCAAATTCAATCATGTTGCCATATTTGGAAGCCAACACATTGTGCAAGAGATAATTTTTGTTGTATAAAAACCGCCAAGCTAGTCTACCTCTTAAAGTAGCCACCTTAGAAGTTGAAGATCTCAACCCACGCACCCCTTGATTAACTGGAATGCAAAGATCTTTCTAGCTGACATAATGAATACCCTTTACTCCATTAGATTTATTCCAGAGAAAGTTCCTGGATAATTTATCAATCTCAACCAGGATCCATGAGGGAACCAACATGTGGGTGCTGTAGTAATTTGGAAGAGACAAAATGACCGACTTGATTAAGATGATTTTGCCAGCTAAAGAAAGAAACTTACTTCCCCAAGTGTTAAGCCTATTTAAATACTTTTCAATGATGAATTGAAAATCATTAAAAACCAATCTCTTAAAATACATCTTTTTGCTGAGATAAATAATTTGTTTCACCTTCTTAAAACCCATAATTTTTTGGATGGCTTTCCTTTTTCTTCTATCTACTATTTTCCCAAAAATAATAACAGATTTTTCCTTGTTAATGCATTGTACAGTCCACCCGCTGGATTTATCTAGAATTCCTTTAATCTCCTTAGCCACCTTCCTATTAGCTTCATAATAGTTCAACACATCATCAGTGTACAGTAAATGAGAAATCTGTGGATCTTTTGGACATATTTTAATGCCAACAGAAGATAATGCAATAGCATTGCAGAGGAGTGGAGAACAAAGAAAGAAAAGAATTGGTGAGAGTGGGTAACCTTGTCGAAAGCCACTCCTAGCTTCAATCCATTCTGAAAGTGAACCATTAATAATCAAAGAGAATCTTGGTTCAAACACACATTTCAAAATGAGCTTAAAGATCATTGGAGGGAAATCAAAATAGATTAAAACAACTTGAAGAGTTATCCAACTCATTGAATCATACGCTTGCTCCATATCAACTTGATAGGAAACGAGACCTTTGGAGGACTTAAAATACCTAAATTTGTGGAATACTTCTTGAGTAACTAGCACATGATCTGAGATAGATCTACCCTTAATAAATGTTGCCTGCTCCTCAAAGATAAGTTTTGAAACAACTGGAATGAGCCTGTTCAGGATCAGCTTAGCCACAACCTTGTAAATAGAGTTGCACAGGCTAATAGGCCTGTAGTTGGTAGGCAGCACCGGGTTAGACACTTTAGGAATAAGAACAATTAAAGTGTCTTTCCAATTTCTATCCATCTCCCCATGAAAAAGGAAGGAGTTAATAGCATTCACAAAATATATCTTTATAATACTACAGTATGCTTTAATGAATGAATAGGTGATACTGTCACTCCCTGGAGATACATTAGCACCCAATTGAGTTAGGATAACTTCAATTTCGGTCACAGAAAAATCCCTTGCAAGCCAAGTTTTATCATCGTCATTCAAAACTGCATTTGGTTGTGGCCACCCTTCCAAAGTAGAACTCCTCTGTCTCCATTTATTCCTGAAAAACCGAATGAGAACCTCCTCAATTTGATTTGGTTCTTCAATTACCACCCCATCATTATCTTTTATTTTCACAATTTTATTCAAACTCCTCCTTGCACTAGCAAATGCATGATAAAATTTTGAGTTGGTATCTCCCTCCATCCATTTTGCTTTGGCTCTTTGCTTCCACGAAGAGTCCAATCTAGTCATGGTTGAGTTGAGCTCACAGATTTTTGTTTTTAAAGACCAACAGTCTTCTTTACTATGCCAACCATTGTTAGACTCTTTATTTTGAAGATTCAGAATTTGATCCATCAAATTATCTTTAAGAATATTCAAAAATTTTAGCTTGGCTTTGCTCTAAAAGAAGAGAGCCTTCAAAACTCTTTTGCATGTAGAGTTCAAAATGTGGGCATGAGAACCCGAAAAAGATTTGTTCTATTCATTTCTAACCACAGGCATAGCAGCTGGATAGGATGTCCACACATCCTCAAATTTTATACTCTTAGAATTTGATGGTTTATGCTTATAAAAATTAAGAATAATCGGACAATGCCGAAGCAATCATTGCAAGATGTCTAACAACCAAATGATTAGAATAATTTAAAGCCAAAGAGTTAAGGAAGCACCTGTTTAATCTCTCTAGGATACGAGCTCCTCCAACCTTGTTGTTGCACCAAGTGAATCGTGGCCCAATAAATCTTACATCATGGTAAACATTATTAGTAAAGAATGCCTCCATTTCCATAGGCCCTTTAGAGAAATGAAACTTTTTTCCCCCTCTTTTGTCTTCACTTGAAGTGAGGCAATTGAAATCTCCTCCTATCACCATGGGTGTTTTTTCAGTAGAATGCACTTCCAACTTGTTCCACAATTCTCTCCTTTTGTATAAATCTTTTTTCCCATAGACTGAAGCCACCCTCCATTTACCATTGTTGTAAATAGAGAGATCCCAAATGATACATTGGGAAGACAATTCCAACACAGAAAAATCAGAAAGGGATATATTCCAGTGAACTATAATCTCACCAGATAAACCAATAGAAGGCACCATCACATAATTCCAGCCATCTCCAATAGTCTTTTTGACTTCTTCCATATCAATATTAGATAACTTTGTCTCTAATAACCGCATAAAATTTACTTTATGTAATTTAATAAACTCTTTATGGAATAGAGAAGCATGCCTTTTTCTTGCTCCTCTACAATTCCAAAAGGCTAAAGAATACATTAATGTAATGTTGGGAATAAACTCCCCAATTTAGCTTTCGGTTCCATCTCCATCCTCCTACTCCTTGAATTGGTGTTAATAGGACCAAGGTCTTTCAGTTGTTTTGATTTCTTCTTTTTAACCAAGCTGAAATCCTTCTCTATATCATAAATCACCGGTGCTGGAATGTTGAAATCTTCTATAGAGGCAGTAGCAACATTTGATTCTTTTATTACAATATCTATTTTTTCCTTGATTATTTCCCCTTCTTCCACATGATCTTCAAGAGCACTAAACTTATTTTCAGCTATAAGAATTGAGAAGATCACCCTAGTATCTGTGTTATTTTCTGGATGAGCAGCATCATTATTTTCCATAACTGATATGTCACCAATTGCATCAGTATTCTGGATAGAATTTTGTGGAGCATGATTACTTTCTACTTCAATTTCCTTATCCATATAAGGCTTTTAAACACCTGCTAATCCTACAGCATTCATGGATTTTTTTAATTTCCATTGGACTTTATTAGATGGGTGATGACTAAATTTATGAGCTTTGTTGTAACCTTTCTTCTTCTCTCGGTTGACAATTAACCAAGGTCCATATCCAGATTCTTCATTATTTCTGCCATTTGGAACTTGCAAAGGTCCTTCATTCTTAGATTTTGGATTATCTGTAGTATTCCTCTTCTCTTGACTATTGGGAATTTCTTCAGAACTTCTGCAAAGTTCTTTATTATGGACAATAAGACCACAATTGAAACAAAAAATTGGAACCCATTCATACTCAATTTTTTGATTGAATTTTCCATAACAGCCTTCCATCCATACTCATAGTGGAAGCTAAGCATCCAAATTTATTCGTACACATACCCTTCCAAATTCTCTCTGTCCCCATTGGAACATATTTTCATCTAGTAGATATGGTTTTCCAACCATTGAAGCAATTCTACATATATTTATGTTGTCTCAGTAGTGAAGTGGAAGATTTGGAAGACGGATCCAAATTGGTGTTGTCAGCCCCTTAAGCGAAGTAGGAGAGAAATTTTGGGACCACTTGTCCATCCCAATTATTTTTCCATTGACAAAATATGGCCCATTTGACATTACTGCTTCTATTTAATCTGCTTCAGGAAAAGAACATAGAATTCACCACATGCCTAGCATAGGGAGGTGGAATTTTCCAAATGGAGCCCATTGCCTTCTAAGATCTGAACTGATGATCCACACAGGAGGTTCACCTCCAAATACTTTAACAACTATAGAGTTGATGAGCTTGCTAGCATTTTCTTTCTCATTTAGATCATGCAATTTAACAGTCATACCATCATCAGCCAAAAAGTTGCCCAGTTCTAAGTCAGATAGTTTGATATTTTCTTTCCTTCTCCATGCATTTGTTTTTTCTCCCACATTAACATGAACTGGAATAACAGCATCATCTTCATAATCACTCTTTTCAGCATTTTCAACATTTCTGACCTTCAACAGATAAGAATACAGGATCTTTGGGTGTTCTACAGAGTTCAGGGATTTATCCACATAAAAATTCTTCTCCTTTAGATTCACTGATGCATCTTCTTTAATTGAACAGGGTAAATTCATAGATACTATAGACGTAGAGTCTTCATTCGTGCTTCAAAAAATTTCAAATTCTAGTGTAATTTTCTCAATTCGTGGCATGGAGGAAGGAGACGCCTCATAACCATCCTCTGGAGCCAATGCCATCTCTTTAAAGAAAACCTTTTTTATCCTTTCCTCAGCCATTATTACCTTCCATTTTCCAATCACTTCTGGAACTTTTCTTCCCCCAAAACCTCCTTCATTAATAATAATAGCTTTTAAAGATCTCTGTTTGGATACCTGATTGAAGCAAGGTTAGTCATCTCCGAATGCTGGAGGTGAAAGGAGAAGATGACATGGAGCTATTGAAGGCTTGATACTGTTGCGACGATCCTCTAGCTTGTCGCCGGCCAGTAGATACTGGCGAACATCCGCCGCCATTAAGTTCCCACAATTCCCCCGGCGAACAAAATTTGAATTCTCGAACAAAAATTTTGATCAGTTTCCTCAGCTAATTTAGCTCTTAGAGGGTCCATTTTGTTGGAGCAGGAATGAATCCCTCTACCTCCTTGTTCTACTGGTTCACACA
>NW_021496888.1:0-287 GCF_001605985.2 Dendrobium catenatum
TGGCGATCAGGCAGAATTCTGACATCGGTCGAATGCCGGGTGGAAGTCTGGCTGTGATCGAGGAGTCTTATGGAAAGAAATCTCTCTTCCTTGTATCTTCTATCTCTTCTTCTCTTCTATTCTTCATTCTCTTCTATTCTTCATTTTCTTCTCTTCTTGCTTGGGCTCCTTCTCATGAGAAATGAGATATCTATTTATAACGTTTTGAGAGTAGCATGACCAGTAAACAGGAGAAATATCAAAGATAAATTGTGAGTGATTTGGATGGACGACTTATGTTGAATCCC
>NW_021496889.1:0-464 GCF_001605985.2 Dendrobium catenatum
CAAGTAGTTCTAGATTTCTCTATATTCTAGAAACATCTATTTTAATAAGCATTTACTTCAAAAGATAAGCATCCTAGAAGATTCTACATTAATACTTCATGGTGGAATAATCTAGATAAGGGAATACTCAAGAATAAGGAATACTCTAGAATGAGAAGCATTAATTTCTAATAAAAAACTCGGTATTTGCTCGGTATTGCTATGTATTATTTGGTAATATACCGCTCTGTGAAGACCAATATCGAGTTATACCGAGCTATACCGAGCAATACCGAGTTATACAAAAAAATACCGAGTTTTTTCTAGGAAAAACTCTGTATTTTTTTGTATAACTCGGTATTGCTCAGTATAGCTCGGTATAACTAGGTATTGGGTCTTCACATGATGGTATTCCTCATTATTGTTTGGTATTGCTCGGTATTTCTCATTTTTTTGCGCGATTTTAGCTCCGATCGGACGTAGCT
>NW_021496890.1:0-262 GCF_001605985.2 Dendrobium catenatum
CAATAGCGACGGTCCTATAACCTCCGGCTAAACCGCCAGATGTCAATTTTACCGGCGGTGTACCGGCGGCGAATACCGCCGTTGATAAGTGATGCCAATACCGGCGGTCAGGATCGCCGGAAAACCGCCGGTAAATTAATGCCCTAGAACTTGGTGAACTTGTTTTATGTTTGATGAACTTATTTATAACTTTTTAATGTTTGATTGTAAACTTGTTTGTTTAATTTGTGGTTATGTATATAGTTGTGATGAATATAGCGGC
>NW_021496891.1:0-1491 GCF_001605985.2 Dendrobium catenatum
ATATGAGAAAGCAAAGAGATAATGTTGGATTCATTTACTTTAATCACACCCTGCTGATTAATGACCACTCATATTTAAGTCTTGCAGAGATGAAGATGCTCAGGTGGATGATTTACCCTTAGAGATAGGAAATGAAATGAGCATATACGTGAAAAGGTTGGAGTAGCTCCAGTGGAAGATAAGATTAGAGAGAGTCGCCCTAGATGGTTTAGTCACATAAAACAGTGGCTTTCTTACCCGGTTAGGAAAGTAGCTGTATTAGATTTGACTTATGTTAAGAAAGGTAGAGTTAGACCTAAAAACACTTGGTTAGAAAATATTAGAAATGATCTTTCTTTATTAGATTTAAACGAGAATTTGACTTTTAACATGACACAATGAAGAAAAAGGATTCATGTAATCGATCCCACATAGTGGGACACAGGCTGATGTTTTGTTATTGTGAGATCATGTTCAAGTTTTTGTAAGCAAAAAAAAAAAAATCATAGTAGTTAATTTTTCAACTGCAGCGTCAAGTCTAATTAAGCATGAAAATTATTCTATTTGAATGTGTTCAGCTCACTAAATTTTTTTTTAGCTAATCAACCCTTTAAATATTGTGTGGATGGCTAATCAACCCTTCATGCATGCAGAAAATAAAAAATATAATTGAATCTCATTCAGCATGCATGCCAGAAACAAGCTGCCCTAATGAATATGAATTGTTAAGCTAGGGAGTTTCCAAATTGCAATTCAGTGAATTAACAGATAGAACAGCTTTCTCTGTAGCTCATTCTCTACCTGAGATACGTTGATAAGCAAATGGCCAAATCTTTTCCAGCAAATAGCAAATAAACCTAAATAAGTGATGAGTGTGTTGAATTTCCATAAGTCAGCCTAACCTACTTTAACTGAAAACAGTGATCTCGCAGAAAGTAGCCAACTACAAATAACAGCGAGAATTCACAAGTTGTAGAACCTAGTTCATTCTGCATAACTCAGAACAGTGAAGGACAGTTATTTTAATCTGTCTACAAAGTGAAAAAATAAGCATTTAGTTTTACTTCAGAGAGAACTTATTTGTCAAAAGAGTTACTGTGAGAGCATATGGAGGGCATGTACAGTAGGATAACAAATGAACAACAAACTAATAACTCCTTTATTGATTAGAAGCAAAGTAAAATGTAGAAATGTTGTCAATTCAAGTGTTAGATTTCATAGTTACTATGAAGAGAACTTAATTTGTCTACTATTAGAATTAGACTTGTCCCAACTACTTAAAAAAAAACTTGGATGAATCCACATTCTTCACTATTCTCGTTGAGTATTGCATGAGGTGTTAGCGCGAACTAATGTTCACTCCTACTGATAAGAACCATTCCTATGATAGAACGGCTTAATAGATACAAAAGAAAGCTTGTATTAAAGCACTCCATAGATGAGAAACATATGAATAACTCATCAGATAGGGAGGGAGAGAGGGACGAGCGAGGAAAAGTAAAGGGGACCGCT
>NW_021496892.1:0-234 GCF_001605985.2 Dendrobium catenatum
AATTGTATGGGGGCCAGGAAGAAGAAGGCCTCTCTGTATCTTAGGGAGATTGTTAGAGATCATGACTAATTTTTTGTTGGGTTGATGGAGACTAAGTTAACTAGTGTTGATAGGAGGGATGTTGATTTCCTTATTGGGAGTGATTGGGACTTTTTCCACCATCCTGCTTTGGGTACTTTCGGTGGGATTTTGGTTGTCTGGAATAGGAATTGGTGTCTTTTGTGGTGGTTGAGA
>NW_021496893.1:0-228 GCF_001605985.2 Dendrobium catenatum
CAAACATCTTAAAATTTTGTTTACTTTTTCATAGTTTGTAAGTTCTCTTCCTAAGGCATCCAAAGAAGTAACAATCTGAGTAAATATCGTATACATATCAGAAATTGATTCATGAGGTTTCATACGAAAATGTTTATAATCATGCAAAAGAATGTTCAAACGGGATTGCTTGACTTCATTAGTACCTTCATAGGTGATACATAATTTATCTCAAATTTCTTTTCCAGT
>NW_021496894.1:0-515 GCF_001605985.2 Dendrobium catenatum
ACGAATAGATATTAAAATGCATGTGAGCGATGCAACAGTTTGTCAGTCAATAGGCAGGGAAGAGTTGGTGATGAATGCAATTCACCCGATGATAAGTGCTAACTTACATATAGACACAACAAGCTTATGAGTGTTAATAAGTGATAATTAATGAGTGCTATGATACTCCTACAATCAATAACAATCCAGTGCTGATCAAATGCAGTGATTTACCACAAGCAAAGATGGTCAAATTATTGTGAGTGCAACCATCTACAGACTGTTGTAGAGGATTCATCATATGCACTAAATGTCATATACGAGCAGAATGCCAAAAGACTTCAATAAGTGCAAGACCTACGGCTAAGGAAGGAGATTAGTTAGTGCACTACGAGCCACCTGCAGAAAGCAACAAGTAGTGCACGACAGTCTACCTGTACGAAGCAGTAAACAACTGATCCAGAAGCTTCTACGCCACGCCACCGGATCCGCAACATTTGTACTAGCGGACAGAAGGCGTTTATAAATATTCCAAG
>NW_021496895.1:0-277 GCF_001605985.2 Dendrobium catenatum
TGAGCAAAGGGTGAGTGCTGGTGGAGAGGGACAGGATCTGGAATGGGAGCGGGAGCGGGAGCCTCCTCCTCTCTAGCCCCCCGACTTTCCCCATCTCCTGGGTGAAGACGAGTACTATGAAGTGCAGTGAAGGAATTGTTTGAGTAGTAGGTAGGGTGAAGGTCAGGATGATTAGGGTATTGGAGATTGTATTTGGTTTCAAGGACATAGGCAATGATGTGTCCTAAGGCTAGATTGGGCTTTCTCTTATGGCCTGGGTCACGAATTGTAGTTAGGT
>NW_021496896.1:0-260 GCF_001605985.2 Dendrobium catenatum
GGGATAAGATAAATAATGCTAGAGCCTAGAATAACAAGAAAAGTTTTACCTAAACGGCTAAACAGTGGCCCATAAACATAGAAAACAAGTTTGGAAGGACATCATTTATTGAAAGAAGATAATGGATAAGTCATCAAACTAGAAGATTTATGAGAAGGCACAAAAACCACTCTTTATTTCATTTAATGAGAAAAGAGAATCTAAATAAGATCTGAAGAAATTTTAATTCTTGGAATCATTATATATATATATATATATAT
>NW_021496897.1:0-230 GCF_001605985.2 Dendrobium catenatum
ATAAATCAATCAAATCAAATAAATTAAATAAATTCAACAGTCTAAGTGGCAAGTGCTACTTAATATTATAACACATTATTTGCAAAAAAAAAGGTCAGGTATCACTAATTACAAGCCCAAATTCTTATTCCTAAGACATAACTGACTTTGAGAATGGGATTCTTCTCGGTCTTCACTTCTTCACCCTTTTATGAACTCCTTAGTTCCATCGGGTCTAGATATCTAAATAT
>NW_021496898.1:0-391 GCF_001605985.2 Dendrobium catenatum
AGAATGTAACATACTGATTCAATGCAACTTTTATGATTTTTTCTTCTATAGTCAATTGAAGGATATAATTATGGGTTGTCATCCAATATGTTAAACAAAATGTGATGAACATTGACAACCACAAATACTTTATTTTTTCCAGTTTGGTGCAAAAATTAGGCTTGAGGTGTTAGACTACATGCTTGATTTCTTTCCTTATCTTTTGGGTTAGATTTAGAAAGGGATTAGAGATGAAGATTGGTTGTCAATGTTACTGAAAGTTTGCAATTATCAATGACTTCATTGATGTTCCACTTGACATCCCAAGTAATCTTCATAGTTCATACTTTCATGATAAATGTGCCATACTACATAGACAATTTTATAAAGGACGCATTTGATTTTGAAAATA
>NW_021496899.1:0-229 GCF_001605985.2 Dendrobium catenatum
GATATAGCCATGTAAAATGTTTGGTTGAAAACTTTTTAATAAAATTAAGCATTTTAAGTATAAATTAATTTATTAAATTTTAAATATTTCATAATATTTTTATTCTAAATGTATTAAATTAATTTATTTTATTTTAATAATTTAGAAATTAAATCAGCCGGTTCAATAGAATTGGGACCGGTTCGCCGATTGAACTAGCAGTTGTAGCCAATTAAGTCCAATTTGATGC
>NW_021496900.1:0-312 GCF_001605985.2 Dendrobium catenatum
TTGACATATTTTAAATATTTTGGATATTTTGCTCCCTCTCAAAAAAAAAAAAATTGCTCTAATTTTATCAATCATAAGTATTTTTGCCCATCCCCCACCAAAAAAAATTTTTTTGCTCACCTTGAAAAAAGAAGCTGGATCTGCCCCTGCCTTTCATTATAATAGACATTCAAAAATTCATATTTTTCATTTACCATTTGTTTTTTTTGGTATATTTGGGTTATTACAATCCTTGCCTTAAAATAAAGAATTTCATTTTCAAGTAAACAAATATTAAAAAAAAAATCTCCTAAATATAATATATAATCAGTA
>NW_021496901.1:0-210 GCF_001605985.2 Dendrobium catenatum
TAGCCAACCCCAAGTAGTAGGATAAAGACTTGATGTTCTTGTTGTTGTTTTATTAATGCATCTTCTACCCAATATTGTAAATGTAGAAATCAATTATCGATACTTTCCCCCATATCCTTTGCTTTATCTTCAAAACTACTCATATAATCCCACTTATATAAATGTTTCTCAAACCAACCATTACTGCCAAACCAAACAATAGGTAGCTAG
>NW_021496902.1:0-297 GCF_001605985.2 Dendrobium catenatum
CAGCAGCCAAAGGTTCTTTTAAAAATGTTGAACAAGAGCTCTTTAAATAGAAGAGCTCAAGAGGAGCTCATTAATTGCAAGTTGCCGACATTATCTTCCAGGCCGATATGGACATCGGCCTGGCCGATCAGTACAAAACTCAGAAGTTCGGCCAGAGCATCGCCCTGGGAATAGTCCCGGACGATTGAAATTTTGCTTGATCATCCGGGCCGATCGCACGATCGTCCCGGCCGATCAGTTCAAATCAGAGGAAAATCGTTCAGAGCATCGCCCTGTTTTTCATCTAGCAGATATTTA
>NW_021496903.1:0-257 GCF_001605985.2 Dendrobium catenatum
CCCTCAGCTGGAAGTTGATTACAATGTGTTGGCTCATTTAAAAAAAATTCTCTCTCTTCTTAGTGTCTATGACGCTTTGATGTTGTCACCTGACTTGAGAGAGACACTGATAAAAGCCTTGCTTGAACCAGAGACCTATCAAGCATTCTTTACTTCCGACCCTGATGATGGGGCATGGCATTTATACAACACGCCATGCATCACTTTCTCTAGTCGTGATCTTCTATTAGGGACCACTGAGCACAATCGTCCCTTGT
>NW_021496904.1:0-331 GCF_001605985.2 Dendrobium catenatum
CAGCCATTTTCCGGCGGCAAAATTTTCTTGCAGTTTTTCGGAGGCTAAAACAGCTGGAAATTAATGAACCCAAAACCGCCGGTAAATTCCTGTGCCAAACTCATTGGGGACCGCCGGTATTCAATGAATTTTTTGTAGTGTTGCTTCACGATCACAACAATCATGGATCTTCTCTTCTCTATGTTTGTGATTGGAATGTCATTGATGGTATGCGTCTTTTTCTTTACTCTCCTATATATTCTTTCCCACCTTCATCATCTCAAGATCCCACGTTACCTTTCTCCTCACTACGTACGACTTGTACTTGCTTGCATTCTTTCCCTTTAGTAAG
>NW_021496905.1:0-3278 GCF_001605985.2 Dendrobium catenatum
CTGGGAGAGAGAAGGGGGGAGTTCGAATGCCCTAGCTGAAGGCTTCCCCGAGCCTTCTAAACGTCTCTCCCGACGTTCTGCCTTTCTCCAAACACAAAAACAGCCACTGTCCACTGAAAATCCCGCTAACGAGGGTCTGTCTCGCTCTAAATCAGGTGTATCACGCGACTAAGGACATTGAAACGGCAGGATCAAGCTCTCAATGCAATCAAAACCATGGGATCACATTTCTTGATCTAGCAAATAGATTCAAATGGTTTTTTTGAAAGTTGAAGGGATTTCGGCAGGATTAAATATAGCTGAATCAGGCCAAATTCGGCTAAGACCGGGCTAGGCTCGAGTCCGAACTTGACTCGATCTGAATCAAATTGGGTTCGAGCCGGCGCGACGAATCTACTTGCACGAAATCAATTCAAGAATAAAAGCCTATTTGAATCGAATCGAGCTCGATGCAACTGAAATAAAATATTCAAGTCCAATTGGATATAGTCGAGTCTGATCCTGCTCGAGTCGGGTCGATTCGAACTTGAATTGGGCTCGGCAAGGTTCAATTGAATCAATTGAAAGTGATCGAGGGAATTCAAGCAAAAACGAGGTCAACAAACGGACCCCCAACAGGTGCGGCGAACAACAAGTGAACTGTACGTGTTGGCGTTGACCTCCTTATCTCTAGGGAGATGCAACCTTAGGGCTAACTAACGGAACCAGATCAACAACGAGAGAGAATCAAAGACAGCATCTCAACTATCTGACCAACCAAAGTGGCAGAATAGGAGAAGGAGATCTCATGCTCACATGAGTCGATTTGAAACAATCTCATAAAAAGCCAGATGGAATTCAACGATCATCTAAACATAAGTTAGAGGGTGAGGGAAAAGAAGATCAAAGATCACCTGACCATCGGTCCGGCGGTGATACGAAAGGGACAAAGAAAACACCTTCGCTCAGCCATAGGCCCCGAAACAGCGAAGTCCCTACCCGACCATAGGTCTGTCTGTAAGAAAAAAGTCACCCGACCATAGGTCTGTCGATGAGACAAAACGGGAAGTTCAACATCTATCCGGCCATGGGTCTGGCGATAGAATGAAGAAGAAAGATCCACCTTTGCTCGACCGTAGGCCCGACAGCAAAGTCTCTACCCGACCATAGGTCTGTCGGTAGAATAAAGGTAAGCTCAACAATCATCCAAAGCACATGTCTAAGGTGATGCGAGGAGAAGAGAATTCAACAGTCGTCTGAAAATCATATCAAATATCAAAGTGATAATCAGAGAAGAACAATAAGGATGAAGAATCAATGGTAAAGAAATTATCTATCTGCCTGACCACATCGCAACGGCAGAGTAGAAGCAGGGATTCCATGCTCGCAAGAATATGAAACAAGATAATATCAAAAGGAACCAAGGCGAACACAACAAGTCCACAAGAAACACTCTACTATCACTGGCGCATATGCCAAAGTGATAAGAAGAGGAAAGAACACTCTAATATCGTCGGGTGCATATGCCGCGGCGATGAGAAGAGGAAGGAACACTCTAATACCGCCGGGCGCATATGCCGCGACGATGAGAAGAGGAAGGAACACTCTAATACCGCCGGGCGCATATGCCGCGACGATAAGAAGAGGAAAAGACAACACTCTAATATCGTCGGGCGCATATGCCGCGGCGATGAAAAGAGGAAAGTACACTCTACTACCACCGGGCGCATATGCCGCGACGATCAGAAGAGGAAAGTACACTCTACTACCGTCGGGCGCATATGCCGCGATGATCAGAAGAGGAAAAGTACACTCTACTACCGCCGGGCGCATATGACGCGACGATAAGAAGAGGAAAAGGGTGGTGAGGAATGCCTCCCAGGGACTCTATCGGGCTCTCTCAACCAGAAAAGAGAACTCTACACTCTAATACCGTCGGGCGCATATGCTGCGAAGATGAAAAGAGGAAAGAACAACACTCTAATATTGTCCGCGACGATGAAAAGAGGAAAGTACACTCTACTACCACCGGGCGCATATGCCACGACGATCAGAAGGGGAAAAGTACACTCTACTACCGCCGGGCGTATATGCCGCGGCGATCAGAAGAGGAAAGGGTGGTGAGGAATGCCTCCCAGGGACTCTGTCGGGCTCTCTCAACCAGAAAAAGGTAACTCTACACTCTAATACCATCGGGCGCATATGCCGCGACGATGAAAAGAGGAAAGACCAGCACTCTAATACCGCCGGGCGCATATGCCGCGACTATCAGAAGAGGAAAGAACACTCTAATACCGCCAGGCGCATATGCCGCGACGATCAGAAGAGGAAAGGGGTGGTGAGGAATGCCTCCCAGGGACTCTGTCGGGCTCTCTCAACAAGAAAAATGAACTTTACACTCTAATACCGCCGGACGCATATGCCACGACGATGAAAAGAGGAAAGACCAGCACTCTAATACCGCCGGGCGCATATGCCACGACGATAAAATGAGGCAAGAGCTCCACAACCAACCAACGCTCATATGCGTGGTGCTGTGAGAAAGATATGAAAGTAAGTAATCTATCGTCTAAGGAATCTCAAGCTCATATTTTAGTTACCACATGGTAGAGGACAAATCGTCGTGGCCATGAGTAATCCAAATATAAGTAGAATTTTCTTAGGTAAAGTGAAATCATGCAACTTGAAACAATCGACTGATGCATCTCTCTAAAAAGAGGAACATACAAACAGTTGAGTAGAAAGAATAATCTCATATTAAGGAAAGATCAATGTGAGTGGCGAGGGGATACACTTGCCACTAAAAATAATAACCATATCAAGGATCAATGATTACTAAAAGAACACTCAACTACCACCTGGCGCAGCTGCCGAGGCGATAAGGAGAGGACAAGAAACACTCTACTATCACCCAGCGCGTCTGTCGAGGTGATAAGGAGAGGACAAGAAACACTCTACTACCGCCCAGGGCGTCGGTCGAGGCGATAAGAAGAGGACATGTACACTCTACTATCACTGGCGTATATGACAAAGTGATAGGAAGAGGAAAAGTACACTCTACTATCGTCCGGCGCATCTACTGTGGCGGTAGGAAGAGGAAAGGAGCTCAAAAACCACCCGACGCTCATGTGCGTGGTGCTGTGAGAAAGACAAAGCAGCAAGTAATTCATCATCTAAGAAATCTCAAGCTCATATTTTAGTTACCACATGGTAGAGGACAAATCGTCGTGGTCATGAGTAATTAAAATACAAGTAGAATTTTCTTAGGTAAACTGAAATCATGTGCAACATGAAATGAA
>NW_021496906.1:0-319 GCF_001605985.2 Dendrobium catenatum
TATCTCCAACCCATTTAGTTTTCTGAATGCACAAAATCTCAATAGTCATAATGAGATCTATTGAAAAAATTCTCCTTGATCCCTACTCTCAATTAACTCCCTCGATGTTCCTAGTCGGAACTCTCCTGTAGCATAAAATTGCAACAGCTGCTATTAGACGAGACTTGAAACTGCCCGGTAACGTTTTGTTAAAAATAGAAAGCAGAGTACATAAACAGGAATTTTTATTGCGTCCTCCCACCTAACGTAGAGATACGTCCTCCCACCGCCAAAAAACTCGGATTTTGCTCGGTATTGCTATGTATTATTTGATAATAAT
>NW_021496907.1:0-349 GCF_001605985.2 Dendrobium catenatum
ACGCTTGTTGATTGTGTTAAGTCGAAAGCATGTGGGTCCCGCCGTCGTCGTAATCATTGGACAAAGATTGGTGGCGGCGCCAATCATTGCTAATGATTGGCGCATTTTGTACTGTCTAATCAGATGCTACCGCGTGTCATCTAGCCGCCGATTTTATTTAAAATTAGTTTCAAATTAATTTAAATCATTTTAAATACAAAACTACTTAAATAATTATTAAAAATTATTATTATGTCCAAAAATTGCATATAATATACCAAAAATTTTAAAGTTTCATTCTCTTTAATTTAAAATTAAAATTATTTTAAAATTCATTATATATTTTAAGTTATTTTAAAAACCTTTAATT
>NW_021496908.1:0-225 GCF_001605985.2 Dendrobium catenatum
GATGCAACTCTAGGGTCAAGTAACAGAACGAGATCAACAATGAGAAAGAATTAAAGAAAGCGGCTCAACTTATCCGCCCAACCAAAGTGGCAGAATAGGAGAAAGAGATCTCATGCTCACATGAGTAGGACTGAAACAAGCTCATACAGAGTCCAAAGAAATCCAACAATCATCTAGCAAATATCTAAAATGACGTGAAGAGAATTGAATTCCACAATCATCTGA
>NW_021496909.1:0-227 GCF_001605985.2 Dendrobium catenatum
GAACTGGACCAAGGCTAACCAAGAGGGGGGGGGGGTCAATTGGTATTTAAAAATCTCTTTAAGAAAAGCACAAATATCACAAACCAAATCTCCACAAAATAAGTGCGGAAGAAAATAAATGCAGAAGCACTAAAAAATAAGAACATAAGGGTTTATAGTGGTTTGGTCAACTCGACATACATCCATTCCCAGGAGGCGCTCTCCGAGTATTGCACTACCAACGTGAC
>NW_021496910.1:0-239 GCF_001605985.2 Dendrobium catenatum
ATTTTGTATTTCTTTGCTCAAGTAATATTTATGCACTAGAAATATTTGAAATTTTAGATTATTGATTTTGGAAAGAATTGGTCTCAATTACTCTTGGAAATTGTACAAAAAGTACATAAATCAAAAGGAATGCGTAAAGGTTCGCAAATATGAAAAAGAGGCACAAAATTAGCCCAATATCAAAAGATGCACAAAAATGTTGTCAAAAATTTTGAAAAAGATGCGCAAAGCGCCACATG
>NW_021496911.1:0-280 GCF_001605985.2 Dendrobium catenatum
CTTAAATAAGAAATATTAATGTATAATTGCATTTCTTTGAAATGTAGCTCAAGGAATATATTGACATTAAAAAAATTGCATTTAATGTTTTTTGTCTGCAACTGTAAAAAAAGAATAAGAGAGGGTGAGAGAAGGTAGAAAGTAACCAAAAAGGGCAATGCATCTCCATGTGTTTTGTATAAAATTTATTGAAAAATTATTATGTAGAGAGCAACTTTGACTATTCTATTTAACCAATAAAAATTTAATAATTGTAGTTATAAAAAATAAATTTTTATCA
>NW_021496912.1:0-8605 GCF_001605985.2 Dendrobium catenatum
TATTTTCTAGCCCTTTTACCTACTGTTAGCTTTTTGAAGTATTCTTGATTCATGTCTTTATTTTCATTTGACGATGAATTTTTCTCCTTATTTTTCCGTTGAATTTCTTTTAACAAGAGCTCATTTTTTTTTTTTTAAAACCAATTAAACATGATTGCTCTTTATATATTTAATTCCAGGATATTAATATCGCCAAGTATAAGAGAAGCGAAATTCATATCTCTTATCCAAGAAGAATAATCCCCAACTTGGACCAATCTTTTGATAAGAAAAATATTAATTGACTTAGAAAAAAAATCATCGAATAACTTTAAAGCATGCAAGGAGAAGCTATAAGATAGAAAACTTGGAGAACGACGAGAAGATTTTCCATTCAAAAATCAACTTAAAAATTTGATTTACAAAAATTTCAATTCAAAATCACAATCAACACAGCAACATAGCGGTGGGCAGGAGAGGGGCCTTTAAAGAATCAGTGGGTCAACCACAACACTCTCCTATATTTTACTAAAGTAGAGGTCAATTTTCATTAAAAAGATGAGATCAAACTATCCTGAAACAACTTCTGATCCGTACACTTGAGAAATAATATGATTTCCTTCAAAAATAGCAAGTCCAGCGTGGCAAGACCCCAATCACATGTAAAATTATATTTCTACGATCTCTTAAGAGGAAGAGATGTTCGTAGGGGACTGCTACTACCCCTAACTAGTGCATTACCATCATTTCAATCTAAGGATCTATCTGTGTAGGACCCGCTTTTAGAAGATCGAAATTCAAATGTCGTCACTATTGACAAGATCTCAGAATCCATCATTATTCCCCTCCCTATACTAGTTGAGCTAGCAATTATGAGACGTGGACCCCGAGACGGTTTCCGCACCTCCTCCTCTATAGTGATGATACGAGTGAGGCATGTGTAGTAACACAACCAAACTTCATCTAGTAGGAGTGGATGGTCAAACCCTCAACTAGGGGCCTATAGTTCTATTGCCAGGTGATTGCTTAGTTCTTTCCGTTGATTGATTCTCTGTGTGTAGTAGTCAAGAAGGTGTGTGATCGGAGATCGTGCTCTCATTTTCACAAACCTTCCCTCTTTGAGTAACAGGAGATAGGGTGCGAAGGACATTTCCACAATGGAGGGGTGGTGTAAGAGCAACGATTTCTCGATAGGCCTCAAATTTAGCTTGTTTCAAGGCTTCTATCCTTCAGCAGATTCCTTTTGGCCTTAGCAAACATTCTTCTTAAACCCTTTTAAGGTATTTCTATCCGCTTACTATTTAACTGTCAATAGGCGGTTTTAGAACTTGACCAATCTTCAGGTTGAGTGGTAATTCTCTCATAAAAATTTTAATGGTTCGCTCGATTTTGTCCTCCTGGAGTTAGAGGGCACAGTGGTCGACAGGGCGACACGACCTCCATCATAGAGATGGGAGTTCACACCTCCTGACCCTAAAAGTAATTCGAACTAGGGGACATCCTTTGCTTTCCAGCAGAGCAGATCAATCATTTCTCTCCGTTGACTGATAACTTGAAGTTTTTGAAAATTCTATCCCAACTGATCAAGTGCCAGAGGTTAATTCCTTCTATTATCAAGTTTCTTATCCCGGAGAAGATATTTTCCAGCCATTTTTTGTGACGGTTAAGTTTCCTGAAATTAAAGAAAGTTGGTTCAACTTAAATCAATTTTGGATTATTAAATTTGATTTTAAGCGGATGACTAAGCTTTATCTAAATCTTGGACCTTAGCATGTTAGGTTCACCCAATAAAGAAGTTTATAAATTTGATTAAGAAAATTCGGGGAACCTGCTTGACTCTTTTTTGCTCTACCAATTAAGCTGGAGGTCCAACAATGTGCAAAGCCTGGGTTAGATAGAGGTTTCCTCAACTCCATCTCTCTACTTTGAAAGGTATTTTTCTTTTTAGATGTTCGGCCACACTCACTCCAAGAAAGAAATGGGTTAGAGGGACCAATGGGAAGAAAGTAGTTAATGGAACTACCGATGAGACAAATTTTGCCTGTCAATATTAAAGATGTGCAGACGAGAGAGACTTTAGTCCCACCGCGTTGCTATTTTTTTGTTGGTGAGAATATTTGAAAATATGTTTTTGAAAAATTTAGTTTTTCTTGGGGATTTTAAGATTAAGGTCGAAGTTCTAAATTCTATAGGTCGAATCAACTCGGATTAAGAAAGAATAATCACCCGAAGGACGAAGATAAACCTTTCATAACGATGTTCAGGCTAGAATTATGTGAAACCACATTCTTGAATATTTATGAATCGGGTTCTAAGAGAACCTTCATATGGGCCCCGATGGGACCAAAGTAGAGTTCAACTAAATACCCAACTCCAATTATCCAAAAAAAATATGAGCGTCGGCATTACATCCAAGCCTTTATCGAAGAAGGATGCTATCTCCCTAAATGGAAATGACACCTCTACGATAATTTCTTCTAATGCAACGACGACGGCATGCATTCATTAACCTTTTCCCACAACCGCCAAAATTAGTGAAGTTTTTAAATCAAGAATTTTAAAATCAGGGTTATGTGGGAGTATCTTAAAATCTCCTACCGAGCGGCAAGGCCCTCCGTAGTTAATTTATATCGTAGTGAGCAAGGTCCTACTTCGAAAACTGCTCGATTTAAAATAACAAGGCAAAATTTTGTTAGATTTTTTAGGAGTGATAATTCAAAAAGAGAGTGGTAATTCTGGAAAACTCAAAGGGAATGGACACTCAACCACATTGAGCATAGTATTACACAGATTCAAAGGAAGAGCAGGTAGGAGATAATACTCTCTGAGATTCCGGAACCATCCGGAAGTATCCTTACTTAATCTAAGTGTTGGGCTTCTATTGTTTAGATTGAAATGAAGCGTTTAATTAGAGTTGAGATATTTATAGAAATTGGATAGATTCCGAAATTTGCGGTCATTATAATCAAAGATCTGCCCCGCGATCCTAAACTCTATTTTTGGGACACTGGACCACAGTCGTCGATCACTAAGTAATGCAGTGCAGTGGTCTGGACTTACCCCCGGCCTGGACTTGGGCACCTCTGCTGACCACCTAATCAGATTTAACCAATACATGAATTCCAGCGTCTTTTATGAACAGAGTGGTAGGTACGTATGCTATTAACAGTTTTGAGAGAGGCGGGGCCACGTCTTAGAGATTTCTCCTCAATGGGCCCCTTTGGACCTTATGTATTGGTGCTAAACTAGCTAAGGACTATGAAATTAGAAATTTCTGGACTCTATAGATGCATCTGATATCTACATTGCAATGCATTGCCTGGTAATAAACCTCAAACTCAACATATGCTTGACAATCCTCTTTTTAAAAAACAGGGCTTATAAAATAATTTTTTTAGGAAGCACTGGACCTTCCCGGTCCCGCACCTCGCCCTCATAAGGTCAGACTATACCGGACTCTTCACCGCAGCGGAGGAGAGGGTCTAAAAATAAGGAAAGAGAGAACTGCAAAAATATGGCATGCCGACCCCGGGGTCGCATCCCCGGCCTAATTCCTAGATTTCGTTAGCTTATCTATTGTTTATTTAGGACATCACTAAAATTTTAGACTTTTAAGGTTATGATATAAAATTGTTCCACCACCCTCACGAGGCGCTCACGTATCCCAGGCGAAAACAAAACGCGGCACACAATCGCCGAAAAAACTAGTAAAAATAAAGTAATCCTAAGCGCAATCAAATCCATCACATCAATATAAATTAATTAATAATGTCCATAGCAAGTCTGCCTTGCTTATTACAAACCAGAATATTGCAGAAAGAAAAGTGGCCGGGCACCCACTGGACAACAACCCGGATTCTTAAGGCCTAGTAATGACGCAAGTTAATCTTTGAGTGGATACTCTCAATCTTCAGTCTCGATCTTCAATTTCATTCTTCTTTGGACTCCTTTTCTTCATCTTCTTGGATCTTCGTAAGTAGATACCCAAATGGATAAGAGGGCACTTCCTCTAAGGGAAGGCCACCTTTCCTCTATCTGGGTAAGGAAAGAGGTATGATCCAAATTTGATTTCAAATTGAAAAGGAGTGTTCCCAAAAGGGCGGTACATCTCTTTCCTCTTTGGAATCCAAGCTTTGGATCTATGTATTCCCAAACTCAAACCTTACTTTCCAACCCACTTAATAATCTATACAAATTACGATTGACATCAAAATAAAAAAAAAAAATCTAAACTCACCTGCAGGGTTATCCTAAGCAATTAATATATAAAAAAAAAAATTATTCCCAAGCAGTTATATATGAGCAGAAAAGAAAGTAAACACACTGGCCACGCTCCTTTTATTTGGGGGGGGGGGGGCTTTAGCAGCTGAAGCACCTGATTGCAAGAGATATAGCAATTGATAATAATTTTTTATTGAATTTGCCCTTTTATATGCCCTGCATGAGGCGTGGGACCGCACGCTTGCAAGGAAACAACTTTTGGTTTTGTTCAACAAACTTTCCCAGTCGGATTTACCTAACTCTAAGGGGTAATCTAGCGCCAAACACATCATCCATCTCACGGTACAGAAAAGTAGCAGACACAGCCAAAGCAATTTCATCCACAACATGCATGAAAACTACGAAAAATCCGGCAACAGCAGTAACAGTAAACACCGCCTAAACAGATCTAGAGCTTGGGTGATCCTCAGCATCTACATTAAGTGTTGTGTAAAAAGGTCGTGTGGGTTGATTATGATCCTATAGGATTATTAGTTAAAGTGTTTTCAAATTTTGATTGCGCTTGAAAAGGCTTAAGGGATATTTAATTAAACTGTAGATATAATTGTTTAAAATCAATTTTAAAAGACTTATTAATTATTTGTTGGTTACCACCTTTGTTTCAACCGAGGCCGTGGAGTTCTATTTCTTACCTTCCGTTGGGGCTAAACTACATATAGCCTCGTAGGCCTGGTGTTACCTGTGGTACCCCGATATAATAAGTGTTTTAACTTTGATTAGGTTTGGGAAATTATGGGGGGGGAAAATTTTATTAAAATAGGGTTGGTTGATTACTGATTTTAAAGTTACCTAACGAAATTTCATGGAGTTTTAAAAGTTGAATTTTGGAGTTTTACGGAGTTTTGGAATATCTTTAATCATTTAATTAGGCGTTGAAAAGTTGACTTTTGGATTAAGAGGTGTTTTTCTTGGGAAATTTTTACATTTTTAGTGTAACAATACTAGACCCTTAGCTACGAATCAGTTAGAAGTTAAGGATTACCCGTTTAAAACATTGGATTTTATCTACATTTTACTTACGAAGGTTTGAGAGTTTTGAACTAGTTTTAACTATGGATTTTGACCAATTTGTTGACTTTTGAAATATTGCAAGATTTTCTGGAGTGTAACATTTTAAAACTAATATTAACCATTAATCTAGGAGTTTGAAATGGCAAGTGAGTAATTTGGCTCAATTCTGGATTTTTAAATTATAGTCTATGAAGTTTGAAACTATTGAGTAATTTTACGTGAATTTTTACAAATTGCTTAATCTTAGAAGCCTGTGTTATGGGTATTTTGCTCCGAATGATGTTCTAACTCCTGTGAGAAAATCCACCTCCAAAGGATTCAGGACATGACTAAGAAGGGATCCCCAAGTGTTTTGGGAAGTTTTGGGTTTTTACTTATTAATTTAATTAATTAATATAATTAAAAAAGGATTTCCTTAACATTAAAACCTCATGCCTTAAATTTGCTGTCAAATTAAGTTGTTTCCAATTCATAGATTAAGGACTGAATTCTGGTCAGTTTGAGGGTTTATATTGTAATTTTTGGAACATTAAATTGGATTTATTACAATTTTTTAGAAGTTTTAAAGGATTAATTAAAGGTTTAAGTTCTTAGAAAAATTAATTACGGGACCTAATGATCTCAAAAATTCAGTGGAAATTTCCCTAGCGGGTTGAGTGTCACTAAGTTCAATTGTTCAAATTTTCACCATCACACGGAGAATGCAATCCTAATTATGGAATTTTTCTAAGTTTTCTATGCAGGCGTCCTTAATTATTGTGTCCTTAATTGTCTCACTATTTTAAATAGGTTTGAATCAATCGTTTTAACTAACCCTTAGGACAACATATAAGAAATCATACACAAGCACATTCAAGTTCCTTAAATCTTAGGAGAGCCTAGGCTAGAGTGGTGTGTGCACCTTAAGAGCATGCAATTCAACAAACATAAAAGTTGACTAGTTACAGGGGCTTAACCAATGAACAAACTTAAAAATATGCGTTAATTCAATACCACCATTCCCATTAATTTTGTTCAAGTATGCTTAATCAAAGTTTAAAATCTCAAAGTCATGATTTAATTATCTAAGTAAATATAATTTTTAAAATTAGATGTCATAAATGTATATGTGTAACTTAAGTATTATAAATATAGTATATATAATATATAAGCTTTCAAAATCAAGGTAATTTAGGCAATACTAGATAATTTTAGTTGAGAGATCCCTCTGAATTTAATTAAGACACTCTAAAATTAGAGCTTAAATCATTAGTCATACATATCTTAAGAATTTGTATAAATATATAAATTTACATAATTTAAATTAACTAAATTTTTAAAAGAATCTATATATTTAAAATATTAAAGGGTAATGGAAATATATATATTTTTAAAATATCTTTTTTTTTATCTCTGAATATGAGTTTCAAATAAATTAATTTTGAAATATTAATATTTGGCATTATTTTGATTAATTATAATTAAAAAATACTAAACTTTAATATTTCAGTGTGTGTGTGTAGGAGATATTAAGTATTTCAAAGTAATTTAATTTTCATTCGAAAGGTTTTTAAAATCTGAAGATTTTGATATTTTCCTAAAATTAATTTTTGATTTATAAATCAATTTTTAAATAATTTTTCAAAGTTTCTGTACATTAAATAGCTTAATTTTTAATTTAAACTCACTTAATTAGAAACGGCGGCGTTGGATGGACAGTTGGCAGCGTTTTTGGTTTCGGCTAGCCTACAAACCCGGCGACGGCGGGATGCCATCGTGGGAGCGGCGGGATGCCACGTGGAAAGGCGGCGGTCATACACGCGTCCGGTTGCAGAGCGCGGGACGCGTCACCTTAACCACGTCAGCAGGCGCTGCGGGCCGTATCGATCGAATGCTTAGGTCATTCAACGCGGGGTCAAATCCCGCTGTTCCGATCGATTGAGCAGACGAACAGCGGAGAGTTATCCCACGGTTTGGATAGGGCGGTCAGTGATCGAGCCGGACCGCCTAGCTTGAGCCACTGGGATGAGTACACGTCTTGTAATCAATGGGTGAAACGGCGCGATCAGATCCGTTGACAAGAGATCCAGTGATCAACGGTCCAGAAAGTGTATACCTGAACGAGACTACGAAAACGCCCTAGAAAGCGTTTTTTGACTCGTTCTCCCGATCGGCTCGATCAATGTTTCTAAAATTTTAAACCTAGGTAAAGGGGATGAACAGAAATAATGGGGAGGTGATTTTAGATCTTAAAATGCGGTGAAACTAAAGTTATTTAATCTAGTGTGTCTAGATCTAGGGTTTAAGTTTTCACCTTGATTTTTGGACGGACTGAACCGTTAAAAGGATGGTTGAGCTTGTAGATTGTCCAAGTGTAGATCCCTAGTTGACTCTGAGCTTCGAAATCGCTTGGATCGACCGGGACAACTCCTTGAATGGATTGTGCTAGATCTCGCCGGAAGATCGTCGGAGATAGGTTTGATCGCCGGGATCTGAGTAGGGATGTGCTTGCGGATGTCTGGGGAGCTCAGTGGAACAGGGAGCTGGGCTTGAGAGAGCTTGAGTAGAGAGAGAGAGTTAGGGTTAGATTATGAGGCATTAGGGCCTTTTCCCCCTATTCAAACGCCCCCAAGCCAAATGGATGGCTGGGATTGACTCACCACATCCTCAGATGATGCCAAGTGTCCCTGGGACAGCCAGAAGGCTGACCCAAAGGCTGGACTTGCCTCACTCCTATTGGGCGGCTTTGGGATGAGTGGGAGGGAACAGTGCCTAAATAGCCTAAGCCAAGCCCTTGGAGTAGCTTAAGCAGGGATTAGTTAGGGAAATAAAGCAAAAAGAGGCTTTTAGGCATGTGATATAGGGAGGAAATAGGGTTTTGACCATGAAAAATAGGGTTTAAGGGGGGATTGACCATTTTGATCGGTCAATGGTTGCTGATGTGGCATAGGAGGGGTCAAGGCTACAGGTTGGAGAGGCTCCAAGCCTAAACTCATACTCTTTGAGGTCAAAATGGGAGGTTTGACCAATTCAAAGAGGTGCTTAAGGCATTGTTGACTTGGTTTGACCAGTCAACCCAATCAAAGGTTTATGGAATTGCATCTAGGTAATTTAAATGGGCTGATTGGGTGGATTTGAAGGTGATTCCAAGAGTCATGTATGTCAATTAAATCAAGAATGCTTAATGGGCCCTTAATGGGCTTTTAGGCCAAAACTGGTTGACTTAGTACACCAGTTGGGTTCAGGAGCTTGAAATGGATTCAAGATATTTAGACTGTAGTCCTGAGTCTATTGGATGTGGTCCCAGGGTTTGGAGGGGTCAATTTGGTCCAAATCACTATTTGAACCCTTAAGG
>NW_021496913.1:0-642 GCF_001605985.2 Dendrobium catenatum
TTTTCCTTGGACTCCTTGGAACTCTCCTCCTTGGACTTCTTAGATCTCTCCTCTTTGGACTCTTTGGATCCGTCGTGGCTTGAATATCCAAACGAAGAGACAATCCTCCCTTTTGGGGATGATTGCCTTTTCTCTTTGGATATCTAAAGCCATCCTCACTCGACCTCCCAAATGGAAGAAGACTCTCCCCTATAAGGATGCTTTCTTCTTTTATGATTCAAGTGGGATAAGAATATCCACACTCAAAGTTGCATTTTCACAACTCTTAACTAATATTATAAATATTACATTCATTGAAAAGCAGAAAAGAAATCTAAAGAACCTGCAAGGTTATCCTAATAAAAATCTCAAGCAGTTTATATATGAAAAATAAAGACTCATTCCATTGACCCTGTGCCAAGCCATGCTCTTAATTATGAGGGATAAGCAGCTCCACCTGTGCAGTTATAATTATTTTTATTTAGTCCTTATTTATTTAGGGGGGCTGAGCAAGCATCTGCACAAGACAATATTAGAAAATGTAACGGTGCCCCCCTTTTATTAGCTTGAGCATGACCACCTGCACGGAAGAACAGTATATGTATATATGGCGCTCCTAACCTAGGGGTAAATCTAGCGCTCACATCCAGAGTGTAGAAAAAG
>NW_021496914.1:0-205 GCF_001605985.2 Dendrobium catenatum
AGCAAGGTGCTATCTCCTTGCTAGCATGTCTGACGTGCTAAGATCGCAACATGAAAATATGATAACTGCATATGAGATTATGGAATCTCTCCAATCCATGTTTGGGCAACCTTCTGAACAAGCTCGTCATGAAGCTATCAAAGTAGTTATGAATTCCAAAATGAAAGCAAATGTCTCAGTTTGAGAACATGTTCTCAAAATGATA
>NW_021496915.1:0-328 GCF_001605985.2 Dendrobium catenatum
TTACTTAAACTTACAATGCATGAGTTTGCAAAGAATTATACGATGAAGCCTTTTTCACAGAATTGACCGATGCTGAGCAATTTATGCTTCAATCCATCTACAAGCAAAACATTTTTAATCATAAGGTTCTTGGAATTGTCGATTATACCTGCTCCTACCACCTTCTTGGTGGTGGTGTCTCCAAGAGTAACCTTGCCTCCAGTCCTGGACTATAGTACAACAAACTGGCTGGCATCACTAGTCATATGCCGAGAGCATCCACTGTCCAGGTACCACATACTCTCATGAGGTCTTTTGTGAGAGCCTTCCTGTAAAATTATCAAATATT
>NW_021496916.1:0-501 GCF_001605985.2 Dendrobium catenatum
CCCCACACACGTCATTTAGTTGTGTGTTTGTCCCAAAGCTAGTGCACGTGATATCCCCTTTCGGCAAGTCGACAACCAAGCAGGTATGGGTATTTTTTAATTCTTTTCATTTCTTAAGTTTTTCTTGTTTATTTCTACTTGTTAGATACTCTTAGGTGTTAGTTCTATGGAATATTAAGAGTTAATCACAAAGTTTTATATTGTTTTAGAGTTTCTGTGAAATAATGTTTTTGTTCGTGAAAGTGATTTTTTTTGTCCAGCTTTTTTTCATATACGAAGAAAATATAAGATTTTGTGATAATCTGGCGAGTGAGACTGTGACATATGGATTTTAGTGAGATTTGTTGTAAATATTTATGTTTGAGGGAGAATGAACATGTATGTGCGTTTGCTTTTGTCCAAGTGTTTGTTGAGGTGAAATTTTGGGAGAAATATTTGATATCATTTGGAAATGGGTAGTTTTGTACAACGTTTTAAAAGGCGAAATCGGGAATCGAGGCA
>NW_021496917.1:0-635 GCF_001605985.2 Dendrobium catenatum
GTAGGCCCCTTGGGTGCTAGAAGAGTGGTCGTCGTCCCGTAAGAGCCTCCTAAGCAGTTTCCTTGAGCCCCTCTTTCTGTTTTCTTCTGATCTTCTACCAACTGCGCCAGCTCCATAGCCTTTCCCAGGTTCCTCGGCTCCAGTACCCTGATTGCTGTTCGGATCTCTGGTTTCAGCGCCTTCATGAAGTTCCCTTCTAAGGCTGACTCTGAAATGCGATCTAATCTGCTAGCCAAGTACTCGAACCGATCCCGATAATCTGCCACACTCCCTTCTTGAGTCAAGGCAAAGAATTGCTCATAGAAGTCTCCTCCCCCGTCGGTTTGGAAACGCTCTAATAAGCAATCCTTAAACTCTCTCCAGTTCTGGATGGGCTCCCTCCTGTTACGCCACTGATACCATGCCAGAGCTTTCCCTTCCAGACACAGACCCGCCGCTGTCAATTTTTCATCCTCTGTCAATCCATTGACAGCGAAGTAACGCTCCACTTTGTAGATCCAGTCATGGCCGTCTTCGCCCTCAAAGACGGGCATTTTCAGCTTCCTCACCCGTGGGTCTCCTCCGTTTCCCCGGTACCCTCCATAACCTCACACTCCTCGAAGGGGAGAGTCCCCCAAGTGTCCCGATCATCCCTC
>NW_021496918.1:0-205 GCF_001605985.2 Dendrobium catenatum
GTAAATCAGTAAATAAGCGCCACTTATGAAGGGATTTTCTGGATAATTTAATATAAATTACTGCTATGTTTTCTCACCTTTAATTTTTATGGAAAAAATTTTTAAGTGAAGATATTTTGATTCAAAATTATTTAAAACTATTATATTTACTTTAAAATTAGTGTAAATTATCATACTTTTCATATCATGACGCAACAAATATGCA
>NW_021496919.1:0-256 GCF_001605985.2 Dendrobium catenatum
CTAGATACTTTTGGGCAGAAGCAGTCAACACAGCCTTTATGTTTTAAACAGAAAAAACATTAGATCGAAGCCGAATAAAACTCCATATGAACTCCTTAAGGGTAGGACACCAAACCTTTCACATTTACATGTCTTTGGGATTAAGTGCTTCATCTTAAATAATGGTAAACATCCCTTAGGAAAATTCGATCCCAAGTCTGATGAGGATGTCTTCTTAGGCTATTCTTCTGTAGGTAAGGCCTACAGAATTTTTAAT
>NW_021496920.1:0-7559 GCF_001605985.2 Dendrobium catenatum
AAATCCCTTAACTCTTTAAATAAAGATCGAATTAGTCCTTTCGTGGAATCATTTTGGTCCATATTTAAAAAGTTAATGAACTAAAATAAGACTTTTAAATAGCCGGGGATCTTTTTTGTTTTTTTGTAAAGAGTTAAATGTTATATAATAATTTAGTATTTCAATTATATTAAAAGTATATTATGAATGAAAAGATGCCATTTTATCATAAAGAAGTGAATATTCAGTTATTTTTTGATGAGATTTAAAAATTTGAGTATGATATGAATAAATATATACGATTTAGATGTTAAACATATAATCACTTAAGAATTCTGTGGCATGTATGTAAATCTCCCTTTTTTTAATCTATTTATTGACAAAAATTTACCTGATTTTACAGAGATGAGATAGCAGGTTGCAGTGAGAAAGCTTATGACTCCCTGTCTGTTGCTGATGCGAAGAAAATTCTGATGTTTTCTTCTGATCAGGAGCTTTCTACTTATATCGAAGAGGTTGGATTTTGTTTGCTGTCGTTTATATTTTTTCCTAATTGCACGGGCGAAGCCCTCTTAGCGATCTGCCAGTATAAACTATCTTGTTCCAGACTTGCAATCGTGTATGGATAGTATACATGTATGACTCTTTGGCATGCTTGGCTGATCTCACAGGCATGGCTAGCTCTTATTAGCGCATATAGTGGCTTCTTTGGCTAGATCGTCTTAGTTCACAACAAAGCCCTACATGGGGTCCTGGTTGGGTACCCATGCTTTACTCAGACAGGCTTTTCCCATCCATGGTGACTTTCGGGATGCCATACCCACCTATACCCACCCACTTTCCATATTTTTTGAACGCAGTCTGCCACGGACTGATGACATTGAGGCTTGTTGCCTTTTGCTTTGATTGCAAACTTTCAAGCCGTATATTAGAATTTATCATAGTTACAGCGTGGTTAAGTGCTGCACATTATATAGTAAGGATTGCAGTAATATAAGATATACGGTTCACCAATGTAAATCGATTTATCCCCTAATGTTGAGTATACACCCATACCCACCTACAAGGCCATGGGCGTATATGGGTGGGTACATGGGTGTGTTGGTATGGGTACTCAATGCAAGGCTCTGGGTCACAGTGGCCGAGTGGCTCCACTTGCAAGCCATGTGCCAACTAATGATGCCATGCGTTGCCCAGTTGTTTGTGATTTATTTGCTCATTTATCCTCATAAAAAAATCAATCGACAAGCTGAATATATTTCATCATCTGCAAAAAAAAAAAAAGTTTACATTTAAGATTTGGAAAAGAAGGAAATCAGTCGCAGGAGATTTCCTTTATCACCTGTAGTCATTCAAGTTCCATGGATTTTTATGCCTCCATTTTATATAGTTGATGAAATATTTTTCTTTTTTCTGCTTTTAGGATCATCCTGAATGGGAAATCAAGAATGGCTTTGTGTTCTTTCAGAAAGCTAAAGATTCGCAACCGTGCAAGGAGATACCTTCTTTGCAACTGATCAACCAGACATTAAGCTATGCAAGAGAGCTGGAGCGGATTGTTTGAAGCTTTCACCACAACATAATTTAGTTTTCACTGACGCTTCAAAATGCCAGAGCTGAAATCTATATTCTGGATTATTTTCTTCTTCGCAAGTTCTCTTTAATTCCTTTTATTTATCCAAATGATGATCAGAATCTGATTTTGCAACTTAGAAAAGCTTTATTTTTTTCATGCAACTATGGTAAATTCACATTAATGTGATGATTCTATGTTACAGAATGTTGTGCTCAAGTGACTAAGAGTTTTAATATTTCTTAATTACGGGATTTAGCTACTTAATCAGGTGTTTATGGAATTGTTTATAGTTTGGATATGCTGAATGTGTGATGCATTAGATAGTCTCCATTATAAACAATGGTAAGCACAAATATTATTTGAGTTTTTTTTCTACAATTTAGATTATGGTAATTATTTTTATTGAAATTAAAATATGCTCTTTACTAGGAAATTCTTACTAGCATTAGGTTTATGCAAATGAGATACATAGAAAAACAAGTTCTATATGATGTTTAACATACCAACATAGATCCAAACATATCAATCCATACTTTTAGAAAGACAATGCACTGTTCTCTAAGAGAGATTCGACCAAGTTTATTTACTGATTTAGAGCCCTAATTTAGGTTTGGTTTGGGATGATTTTTTTATTGCTTTTTAAAATAATTTTTAATATAAAATTAAAAAATTATATTAAAAATTATTTTAAGAAGCAAAAAAAATTATCCCATATTCAGAGATCTACCATTGCATGCCCAAGGAACAAATTTTTAGAGCTTCAACGCATGCATGCATAAACTCTGTTATTAAGGTCAGATAATTAAAAAAAATAAAAAAAGGTCAGATAATTAAATAAATTGGCCAGATTAGATGTTTGATTGGATCCAAATTTGGATTAATCCCACCCAGATAAGCAGATTAAAGGCTATGAACAGTTCTAATAAGAAAAAGAGGCACTTTTTACTAATCCACAAATAGCTTGAAATAAGGAAAAAGGAAAAAGGAAAAGAAAATTACAAAATAGTGAATAAGTACACCCCCCACCCCACCCCAAGGGAAAATTATTATGTCCGGTATCCGGATTCGTCCGGACACCAATCCAGACGCATCACGTCATCCAAATACACTGGGCCCCAGTAATAATTGGGTGACATGGTGCGTCCGGATTGGATGTCCGGACGTAATAATTCACCCCCAAGAAGACAGCAGAACACACTTCAATGTTGAGCTTTAAAATCTGGGAGAGTTTGTTGGAATTCTCGTGGCTCCAGCACCAGGCATCAGAACTGGACGCTTTTGCCTCAAGTAAACAACTGGGCCACTGATAAGTAGCAGGCACACCATGATGAGCTGGCAAAACATAAGAAAATTACAGGTGAGGTCAGAATAGAAAGTTGGATTAATTGCAAATTCAATTAAAAATATATTATCAATGACAAATCCAAAAAAGAAATTTTTATTGACTCGTTTGGTTGCTTACAGAAAAGATGTTTTAGAATATGCTATCATTTTCATCGAAGTAAAAAAGTTATATTAAATAGGATTTCTATTGTTGTTTTAATATAAAAGTTATATTAAAGTTAGAGAGGCTTTAAAGAAAATGAAGTGCGAAAAATTTTTTGGAAATAGAGGTGTGAAAATGCTTAGGAAATAGAGATATTTCTTAGCTTATGAAAATTTTTAATATTATTTTGAAGACTAAAAAATGTCAGATGATTAGGGAGGGAGTGTATTTATTCATATTTTTAAGAACAAATATGATGCACAAGAGAAAGTGAGAATTATAGACGAATTAAGTTAATGTGTCATACATTAAAACTATAGGAGAGAGTTATGTACACAGATTACAATGTGATATTAATGTTCCTTAAAATCAATTTAAATTCATGCGCGGTATGTCTACTATGGAAGCTATGCATTTATTGAAAGGTTTGATGAAGTATAGAAAGAATAAACAGGATAAATTATATATATAGAAAACATACGCTAAAATTTCAAGAGAAGTGCTCTTGAGAGTTCTAAAAAAGAGATGAGTTAATAATTATTATATTCAAGTCATTAAAGATATAGATGCTCTGCTATTATTTGTGTTCAAGCACAAGGTGATTTGACCAAGTATTTTCCTATTTTAGTTGGATTACATCAAGGATCAACTTTAATCCTATATCTTTTTTGTTTTAGTCTTGAATTTTCTTACTAGACATTTGCAAAAGGATGTACCCAATTGTATTCTTTTTGCTGATGATATTCTTCTTGTTAATAAGACTAAAGATGGAGTTGAAGGAAAACTTGAATTGTGGAGGTCAACCTTAAGAGTCTAAAGATTTTGTTCGAGTATATCTAAAACCGAATACATGAAGTGTAATTTTATAATGGATCTAGTGGGGGGATTGTGACTTTGGGCGATCAAATTATTAATAAGAGTACACATTTTATATATATCGAGTCTATTGTTCAAGATGATGATGAAATAGATGAAGATATTAATAGCACAATTCAGATTGGATGGTTGAAGTGGATGAATCCATCGGGCCGGTTGTGTGACAAAAAAGTATCCCTCAAACTTAAGGAAAAATTCTATAAGATAATGGTGAGACTTGACATATTTTATGACGTAGAATGTTGGCCATTAAAAGAGAAACATGAAATTAAGTTTAGTGTTGTAGAGATGAGGATGCTTAGTGGATGAGTGACTTCACTCTTAGAGATAGAATGCAAAACGAGTATATACGTGAAAAGGTTGGAGTAGCTCCAGTGACAGATAAGATTAGTGAGAGTCACCTTAAGTCGTTTGGACATATAAAACATCGACCTTATGATGACCTAGTTAGGAGTAGATGCGTTAGATTTGACCCAATACCCATGTTAAGAAAGGTAGGGGTAGACCTAAAAAGACATAATTAGAAAATATTAGAAATGACATTTTTTATTAGATTTAAATGAGAATTTGATTCTTAATAGGATACAATGGAGAAGAAATATTCATGTAACCGAACCCACATAGTGGGATAAAGTCTTGTTATTGTTGTTGTATTAAATGGAGTTTATAAAGGAAAAAAAAGAGTTATAATATTCCTATTAAAATTTTGATCAGAATAAGGCTTTCGTTTGGGGCGATTTTCTTGCTTCTTCTTAAAACAATTTAATTTTTATACTAAAATATTGTTTTGAGTAGTAAGAAAGCAGTCCCAAATGAGGCCTAAATCTCAAATCTTTTGAATTTGCTTTATAATAGGCACAATATATATTATTTATGTATTGCACTCATTTTTAAATAAATTAAAAAAATTTTAAGTCAATCCTGACCCCTATTAGTTGGATGTCCTTATACAAGTTTCTTTCATTTAAAAAGAAAAGATTTGTAGCTTTTAAAAAGGTTTGTAGCAGATTTCATCATTTTTAGAACATGTAATCTAACCTCAACCAACCAAATGTGTCCTAAACTTAAACTTATTAACTTTCGAGCTCCATCGAAGTTTGTAGAAGACTGCCCGAAACTCGCAAGAGCTGCTGAATCCTATCAACTATACTAGTCTTCGACTCTTAAGTTCTTTACTAAATTTTCCAAAATCTACCAACAATAGTTTATGAACTGAAGACTGAAACTATAGTTCTACAAGGCAATGAACATTCACAAACATACGATGCTTCGAACTTTAACTATAATAAACAAATAAAACAAAAGCACAGGGAAGAACGACATCAAAGTAAATAAATCAGGCCATAGATTATATTAAGCAATAAAAAATCATAATTTGTTCTGAATTATTCAGAGAGAACAATCGGGATCTCACCATGGTTCACCAGAACCTGACCAAACCTGGCCGCAGACATGCTGGAGCTAGCAGAAACCCGGCAAGATTTGCCGAATTCGCAGTGACTGCGTTTTGATATTTCACTTCTTTTGTCAATGAAAAAGAAACCCTTATTTTACGTTGGTGGAGATCAAAATCCATCTTGATCATAATTTTATCCAATCAAATGAAAGAATATAGCAAATTTTAACTTTTTGTGAAACAAGTTCAATTTATAGGAAATCCAATGAGCTCTAATTATTGTGGTCTCTTGTTTAGACATTTTTTGAAGGGATTCCAACTCTAAGCCTCTTTATTAGAGATAATATTTCTTTAGTTGCACCAGACGAATTCTTAGATTCACAACAATCATAGTACTATAGAACCACCGCAGCAAGACATTAATACCGATAAAAGATAATAATGAGTAATTTTCACCAGGGTGAATTTTCTTTATTTATATGATAATTAATTCTTGGTTAGCAAATATAAGTAACTCATGATGCATGAAGTGTAGAGAACCAGATGAAAGGAACTCTTCATTAACAAACTTGACTAATAAACCAAAAAGAACCATAATCGTTAATTATAAGCCAGCTTGATCACTTAGCTGACCTAAAGGAATGCAAAATTTGAATCAAGATAGGAATATAACAATCTGCATTTTAAAGTAGACGGAGAATTCATACCTCAAAACCAAGAACAGACAAATTTTCTTCACCATCTACTGGTATGCAACTCCTATAAGTAATATAACTCTGCTTCCCACTTTCTGATGTAGAAGAATCATTCATAAGCTTTCTAAACTTTAAATTCCTTACAGAGGCAACCAGTTGTTCTCGCATAACTGAACCAGCCATGTTGCCTGATTGAAAGAGGAGCTTCCTTTGGTTCTTACTTTTGGATTCCTCTGTAGAAACATCTCGAGTTTCTACACATTTTAAGGGCAACCGATACCCAGTCTCACTACAACGAAACTTCTCATCATTCTAAAATAAAAGATTAGGAATAGTTGTAAGAACATGGAAAAGTAAAAGCTAAACTTTAAGTGAATCATATGGTTTAATAAAAGAGAACATAATTTTTTTCCTTTAAGATAAAAGAAACATTAACCATCTAAGTACAGGCTAGGAAACCGTTTCTTAGAATACTGTGAATCATCATCTTGCTAATGAATAGTCTTATCTAAGCTATTTAAGGTTGCTTATGAATCCTTCTTCACCATTTATTTGTTTTTTTATTTCACTTGGTAAACAATTTATGTATATCTTTTATAACAACTTCTAGACTTTCCATCTTTAAAATGTATCTTTAGCTTTCTATTTCACTTGTGTACTAAGAGACTTCTCCATTTTAAATACTAAATTATAGCTCTACTAATTGCATGCCAAATTGAAGCCCTAAATTTTAGTAAAGCAAAGCCAATATAGGTTGAATCATTACACCTTAATATCACTTCATCTTATTCTATCATGAGAATCAAATATCATTGTTTTTCCCTCGATCAAAGTTGTATAATAAGATGAATAGAAACTTGATATAATAATCATAAGCCTTTATCTTCTAAAATTTTCTTATTTATTGATCTATTTATTACTTCCAAACAATATCAATCAATTAAAACCAAGGTTTAAAATTGCATAATTGGGTAATGAGACATTTTTTATTTGTGAGGTGAGGCGTAAGTCTCAAAAAAGGGGAAAGCCAAAAAAAAAAAAAAAAAAAAAAAAGCGTTAAGTCCCAATAAATGTTAAAAATAAATTTCTATATAATACTTAAATAATATGTTAAAGGATGATATGTTAATTTTCTATTGAATTATGAAGTAACAACTTGACATACATATGAAATAAAAAATTGCATAAGACGTAAAGTGACAAGTGATAAATTGCGTGAAATAGAATTAAAATAAAAATATTAAAAGATCAAAATAATATTAAATATAGAAATGACATCAAAGTATTATATAATATCAAATTCAACTTCAAATTCATTATTTCTCAGTTCCCTACTCATCCATATTTAATTTCTAAAGAAAATTGAAATAGTTGACAAAAACATAGAAATCATCTATATTGTCATATGAGGGGGTTTTAATTTGAGTCATCATTATAACAAATTGGTCTCTCCCCTATCTCATCCTATGGAGTCAAATGCCTCCCAATTTGCTTCTTCATTCATTTCAGTCATTTTCCTCCTTCATAAATATTTTTTATTAACATAAAGAT
>NW_021496921.1:0-229 GCF_001605985.2 Dendrobium catenatum
ATCTCAATACTTGGATCCAAATTTGCAAAAATCTCTTCCTTTTTGATGCTGACAAACATTGTTGTTAAAAAGAAGAACAAAAATAGAAAACAAGAACAAAAATATAATACAATAAATTCCATTAAAACTTAAGAAAATAATAACACACTACTCTCCCTTTTGACATCATAAAAAGGAGGAAATAAGGAAAATACTAAATAGAATAAAGTATAGAAAGGAAGACCAGTAC
>NW_021496922.1:0-437 GCF_001605985.2 Dendrobium catenatum
TTGCCTGATCTCATTATGTTTTTTGATTTATGGGTTTAGACTTCTAAGGGGATTTCTTCTTCTATTTTCTTTTGTAATCTTCTCATATGTGGAGTCGGATGTTGTCAACTTTGGATTTGTCTCTATATTCCTGGATGTCTTCATTTTAAACATGTTCACATGTTCTAGATCTACTTGTGGTATTTTATTTTACAAGTTTCTGATGTTGGTTCCTCATTAGTCGATCTTGTTGCCTGTCAAAGTTTAGGCTTCATTTTTTAGGTTGATTTCTTGCCTCATTATTTTTCTTTTTATATTTTATCTAGTCTCAAAACCTCTGCTATTTAGTTTTTTTTTTTATTATTTTTTTTTTCATTTTTAATTTTAGCTCCAGGAGCATTGACAAGCTTTGGTTTCCTTTTAAGGGCCCTTGACATTTTCTTTTGATTGATATAAAA
>NW_021496923.1:0-200 GCF_001605985.2 Dendrobium catenatum
CGATGGATGCGACCTTGCAAGAGGGGAACTGACACTCTTTAAAAAACCGACCAATTCGGTTCAATTTTTAAAACATTGAGTATATATAAATGCAGAACATTATATCCTTTTAATTTTTATAAATTTAAAAATTATGAAAATATTTATTGAAAAATGTTGAATAATATAATATTTATTTATATCTAACCAATAGAATAAAT
>NW_021496924.1:0-389 GCF_001605985.2 Dendrobium catenatum
GCATTGGAATCGAGGTAAATTTAATAGAAATATCAAGATTTCAAATGATGTTATTTTTTATGAGTGCAGTAAATCTGGACATAATAAATCTGACTGCCAAAAACTCAAAGTTACTCCTAGCAAGGAGAAGGTAGATGAGAGATAAGTTATGAAGAAGGACAAGAAGTAATTCCAAAGAGCTTTCTGGGTAGACTTGGCATCTGATTTGTCGGAGACTAAAAAGGAGGAGGAAGTCACAAATTTGTGCTTAATGTTCGATAATCCTGATTTGTCAGATCAAGAAGAGGATCGCTCTCATACAAGGCCTCATGAGAGCATATGGTACCTGGATAGCAGTTGCTCAAAGTATATGACTAGAGATACTGCATAATTCATATCGCTGGAAGCCA
>NW_021496925.1:0-1194 GCF_001605985.2 Dendrobium catenatum
ACCAGTTCAAGTTATCGCTCGAGAGCTAAGCAGGCAGTGGAATCAACTAGGAAAGTTTAATTTAACAATTTTGGGACTTGGCTGGATTCTCTATTCATTTTTTTCTTCAGATTCCATGGAAAAGGTGCTATCAGGCAGCCCATGATTTGTCAATGGCCACATTGTGGGTATTGATAGATGGACTCTGAAATTATCTACGTCATCCTTGAAAGGCCTGACTGCTCCAATTTGGATAAGGCTGCCTCATCTTCTTCTTTTTTGCTGGGATGAAACCAATGTTACTCGGATTACTTCTGCAATTGGAGTTCCGCTCATGATAGATGGAAATATGTTCCAGTGGAGTAGGAGAGAATTTGCAAGAATATGTGTTCGTGTAGATCTTAACAAGAAGCTTCCTTTGGGTGTATGGGTTCAAGGAAATAATGGTAAATTTTTCCAAAAATTTGAATATGAAAAGATCTCATCATTTTGCTCCAAATGTGAAATAATTGGCCATATGACTGATGATTGTGAATTGGCATTATGTAACAATACAGCTGAGGTTGTAAAAAAAAATAACATTGTTAAAAAGGTGGTTGAAAATACTCTTAATAACAATACAGCTGAGGTTGTCAAAAAAAAATAACATTGTTAAAAAGGTGGTTGAAAATACTCTTAATCTGGGTGAAGACAAAGAAGATGAATACGGATCATGGATTCGTGTTAATCATGGAAAGAATGGTGGCAGATTTGCTATGCAGAAGAAAGTTTATAAGGTAAAGCCACGGGTGGAAGATTATGTTATTCAAAATAAAATCAAAGAAGTGGAAGGAACAAAAGGTATTGAAGTACTTGATGATTGTACAGAAGCTGTAAGAACATCTATCAAAGATGATATTTTCCATTTTGTTGAAAATCAGATTTCTGCTGTGATGCATGAAGCTTTAAATTTTACAAAATCTGTAGACCAGCTAGATGTTATTCATGAACCTGTATCGTTTGATAAGTGAAATATGTTAAAAGTACTTTGTTTGACTGATGAAGATGATAATTTGATCACTGATTCCAAAGAAATGGATAGAGAAGACAAAGAAAATAGAGATGACAAGGATGATAAAGAAGATGGAGAAATAACTAAAGATGTAAAAGATGGTGTTATTCCTCCTACTTGTGAGACTTCGTTCCTTTGCTGTTGCTGTAGCTGCTGGGAAAAGT
>NW_021496926.1:0-646 GCF_001605985.2 Dendrobium catenatum
CTAAAGGTTAATGATTTTCAATTCATCATTGAAAAATTGTTAAAGAAGGTAAACACCTGGGGAAGTAAGTTGCTGTCATTAGCTGGGAAATTAACACTTGTGAAGACGGTTTTATTGAGTATTCCAGGATTTTATAGCACTCATTCTTTAGTCCCCATGAAAATTCTTCATGAAGTCAACAAGCTTTGTAAATATCATTTGGAATAAGCCCAATGGTGAAATTGGCATTCATTATGTTAAATGGGAGGATCTTTGTAACCAATGGATAAAGGGGGTAGGGGATTGTCCTCTTCAACTTCTAAAGTTGCTGATCTGAGAGCAAGACTATATTGGAGATTTTTGAACAAAAGCTCATTTCTGTTCAAAATGTTAGCTTCTAAATATGGAACTAGAATTGATGAAAGCAATTGTAAGAGGAATGTTTCTACCTCATGGAAAATACTGATTGATGGAGGAAAAGTTCTACTTCCTTTTCTGAAATGGAGCGTGGGAAATGGATCCAAAATCAGAGCTTTTGAAGATATATGGCTGCTTAACAGAAAAATAAATGAATGGCCTTCTTTTGTTGTCCCTCAAGATGAAGAAAATATATTTATGGATAAATTTATTAAAAGAGATGAATGGGATGTGATTGAATTAAGAAAAG
>NW_021496927.1:0-320 GCF_001605985.2 Dendrobium catenatum
AATCAAAAGACATGAATGTGTATTATACTTATAACTTACTTGGCTCACTCATTGCCTACGAGCAAGGCTTGAGTCAGAGATTAATTGATGTAAGTGACAGGAAAAGGGAGAAGATTGTGGCTTTGAAAGCTAATGACTCAGACAGTGACAGCTTATAGTTGATGAGGATGATAATATTGTACTGATGACTCGAAAGTTCAAAAAACTTTCTGAAAAGAAAGAAGAACCATCATTAGCAATGAAATAAAGGTAAAACTAGTAAAAATTTTAAAACATCATCTAATAGAATTTATTTTATATGTAGGAAACCAAGCCACTTG
>NW_021496928.1:0-1698 GCF_001605985.2 Dendrobium catenatum
TTCCAGGGGACGCCCTAGCATTAACACAACTTCTTAATATCTAATATATTATATAAATCATTAAAAGCTAAAATCTTTGCATCATATATTGCTTTCTTAGACTCTTTACGTGTATCTTTATATCTTTCTCATTTTTCAAATTTTTACATCTAAATAAATTTTTATAACAAATTTTTTATTTTTTTATCTTTTCTTGCACATTTTGATTCTACCACCAATAATTTTTACTATTAGAAGTTTTTTCCTTTGATATTCCAAGCATAACTTTTTCAGCATTTTTAATATCAGTAAGTTATTTTTTTTCCACATAATATTAGTTTCCTTATGCATAGGCAAAATTTTAAGATATAGTATCTTACTTTCAAAAAATATTTTTATTAATATTCTTTAAATGCACCCATATAATCCTAGAATAACATTTACTTTATTTTATATTTTTTGCCAATATATTTTAAAGTCCAAAACTAATAAGCGATGTTGGTTACATAACCTATCACATAGAATAATTTTAGAAACTTTGCAATCTAAACGTTCTATTTTTCTTGTAAGAAAATAATCATTATAAGTTTTATTATATCCATTCTTATAAGTGATGAGATGCTCATATCTTTAATTAAATAAGGGATTAACAGTTATAAATCATATGCTGAAGAAATATCTAATACAGTCTTCCCGTCTTCATTAGTTACTTCAAAGTCCAAACTGATAACTACCATGAATGCTTTTAAAATCATCTACCTCTTTACCAACATGTTAATTTAAATCTTCTCCAATAAATTTTTTTCTTCAAGAGATATCTTTTGTATTAATTCTTTTAAGTCATTTTAAAATTTTAGTTTTGAATCCATATTCAAATCGACTTAAAGAGTAGAAAAACTTATAATGTTAATAATTTTAGCATTAACAATAATATTTAAAATTATAATTATATCTCTAATTCTATTAGTTTTTACAACATTATCCTTTAAACTCTTATCTATAATAACACATCATTTCTAGTATGACTTACCAGAATACCATAGTTTAAATCTTAAACTATCAGTCTGCTTAGCCTTCTCTCCAATCCATTTAGTTTACTGAATACATAAAATATAAATTTTCCTATGAATCATAATATTTATTAATTTCATTAATTTGCATATAAGGGTACCTGTATTCAAAGTTTCTATCCTAATTTTAGTTTCATGGACTAGATTTTTTTCCTACATCCGTCCATGATGTGGAAACCCTTGCCTATTTAACACTGCACCTAGGCGCCGGTGCAGCGACCCTCGCACACTTATTGTTGTATTCAGGCCATACAACGTGTTGTTTCAAGTGAACACCCTAGCATTAACGCAATGTATTAATGATGCATGTCATGATTATTCGACAAGTTTTACGTTGGCTATCGACTACCTAATGCAACCCTTTACTTTTTTCGTCTAGAAATTGAGACATGGAAATGATAATGTTAAAAATAAAACATTTCATACGATCTAATTATTTAATATTCGTGCAAATAATATATCCAACTTATGTTTAAATGATTTTCTTAGATGATGCTACTCATGATTATTGCAATGATTTTTTTCAGTAAGGTTTTATTGACTACCTTCGCTAAGTAGGTTAGGGCCCATAATAACCAGGGATGACATAACCACAAGATTTTGATATGGTTAATCTTCATCTTCCTCTTTAAAGTTTCTCGATTCTTTT
>NW_021496929.1:0-309 GCF_001605985.2 Dendrobium catenatum
GAGAGAGAGACTTAACTATTGAATTAATACCGAGTTCAGAACCAGTGGCAGGGGCACCTTACAGGATGACAATCAAAGAGTTACAGGAGCTGAAAAGTCAGTTACAGGAATTGCTAGATAAGGGGATGGGGAGCTCCAATACTATTTGTAAAGAAGAAAGATGGGAGCTTCAGAATGTGCATAGATTACAGAGAGCTGAATAAACTTACTATTAAGAATAAATATTCATAGCCCATGATAGATGGTCTTTTTAATCAACTGAAAGGAGCTACAATTTTCTCTAAAATTGATTTGAGATCTGGATACCAT
>NW_021496930.1:0-354 GCF_001605985.2 Dendrobium catenatum
CCTTGTTTGGGACGGATTTCTTACTACTTGTTAAAGAAGCTTTTTCGTATGAAAATTAAAATTTTTGCACTAAAAAATTGCTTTAAGAAGCAGTAAGAAAATTGTCCCAAACGAAATCTTACTTGTAATTTTGTAGATAAAACACTTTTTGTTGGTGTGCATATAAATCTCCATTTTCTCATTTGATGTTACTTCCTTGCATTGTATCAAAATCATGATATTTATATATTTAAATAGCAATTTTATAGTATCAATGACATGCCTTGCTTTGCGGTGTTTTTTAATTTGTTCTGCTTCTTTAATGAATGCATGCCTATTTAATTATGTGAATCCTTTCTGTAAACATTTTGCAGT
>NW_021496931.1:0-218 GCF_001605985.2 Dendrobium catenatum
CCGTTACTTCGGTTTCTCCTTTGCTGGATGTTGGGGGAACTATCTTCAGACACAAAATGTGAATGTTATGGCTGACTGTGAGGAGAGTGTGAATATTAATTCGGTCTGCTCAAATAATTTTGTAAATGTTCCTGTTAATTTGGTTGGTTCGCAGACTCTGGAAAACCGTGTGGGGGAGTTTTCTGGTATTGAATTGCGAAACCAGATGAATTGGCTTG
>NW_021496932.1:0-232 GCF_001605985.2 Dendrobium catenatum
GCTGTTGGGCTCCCTTTATTTTTCTGGTAAAGTTGGGTGGCTGGATTGGTTGAGACGGTTGCTGAACTATTTGTTTGAGCTGATTAATTCTGTGATGCTGATATTATTAATGAAGAGCTTTTGCAGGTTTTTGAACGGAGGAACATACGCTTCGTATAAGGTTTGGATTTTATCTTTTGTTCCTTTTTTGTGCTTTTTTTTTTGTCAATTTTTGCAGGAGAGCGGAGCTGAA
>NW_021496933.1:0-306 GCF_001605985.2 Dendrobium catenatum
AATTAATATTTGATTTTTTTTTTAAATTATAAATATTTTTATTACACTTACAAATTTAAAAAAAATTAAGTTCAAATCTAACACCCGGGTTAATAAAAAATTTCTCAAATTTCGATGCTAGTAAATGCATGCAGTAGCTTTAAAAGCTGTGGGTTTCAAAAAAAAATTTATAGTGCAGCTTTAATAAATGCAGAAGCAGCAGCATTAATTATTGAGCCTAAACCTTTTATAGTGCTTCTTTTCTCCCAAAACTACATGCTTCTTTTCTCTGCTGGCTGTCCAATGTGGCAAAATCGAGTGGGAAAA
>NW_021496934.1:0-666 GCF_001605985.2 Dendrobium catenatum
CATCCGGTTCGACCCCGATTAGACCGGTCGAACCGGTTGAACCGTGAACCTCTCCTTGTTCCGGTTCGTTGTCTGGTCTGGTTTTCAAAACCTTGAAAAATAATAAGTCATTTAACCAGAATTTATGCTTAAAATGATTAATATTAGGATGTCGAGAGCTGGGCATCAATGCCGTGTATCAGACATCGACAGAGGAGACGACAATGTTATCGAGAGTCGAGCATCAATGTTATGTAGTAAGTATAGGGCGTCGATGTTGAGAAGGCGTCAATGTTGAGGGAGTGTTAGTCGTCGATGTTAAGACAACGTCGGGCAAAGATGAGTTGTAAAGTTGTGATTGTAGAAATTGCTAGCATAGAGCATTATTGTCAAGAAAATATCAGACTTTGATGTTGAGATGGTTTTGAAATAAAGCCCTGCATTGGGTACCCATACCCATACCCACCCATGTATCCACCCATACCCAATGGGTATGGGTGGGTATAGATACGCCCACGGTCTTATCGGTGGGTATGTGTGGATACTCAATATAGGGGGATAAATCAATTTACATTGCTAATCATTGTATATCTTATATTACTGCAATCCTTACTACATAGTGTGTAGAACTTAACCACGTTGCGACTACGGTAAATTCTGATATGCAGCTTGAAAGTTTGCAATCAG
>NW_021496935.1:0-296 GCF_001605985.2 Dendrobium catenatum
GTATAATTCATATTTATAGTGTATAAAATCCCTTTACATATCATGTATAAACTTGTTTATAGTATGTATAGTACTTGTATATTGCATGTAAAACCTGTACATATTGTGAATAAAACTTATACATAATATTTATAATACTTATACATAGTATATACAAACTTATACATAACACGTATAATACGTGTATAAACTTGTATATAGTGTGTAAATTATTTATAGATAGTATATATAAACTTCTACATAGTAAGCATAAATCTTGTATAAACTTATATGCAGTGTGTATAAAACTTTTATAT
>NW_021496936.1:0-560 GCF_001605985.2 Dendrobium catenatum
CCTTCTCTTCCAGTTCGCACAGCTTGCCCCTCTCTCGGCAGTTAACAACTCCTCTCCCTTTCTCTTGCATGCGCACACAGCAAAACTGAACTCCAACCTCCCTCAGGACAGTTCACGAACTCCCCACTCTCGCATTCAAGCCTTAACCGACCTAACTCTTCCTCTCGGCAGTTCATAGAATCTAAGCCCGACACTTCTCCAACCATTTCGCAAACCACTTAACCAACCTAACTCTTCCTCTCGGCAGTTCATAGAATCTAAGCCCGACACTTCTCCAACCATTTCGCAAACCACTCTCTCTCCCTCTCATAAGAAAACTCAAGCCAACTACCCCAGCATTCTCACGCTCTCTCTCTTTCACAAAAATCCTTCTCCTTTCCTATTCGCATAGAGCCAAAATCCAGCCCTCCAATTCTCACAGCCCCAGTCCGAACTCCCTCAGCCCTGAACTCCCGTTGCTGCCTCCCTCACGCCTGCAGTTCACATGAAATCATAGCCCACTCATCTCCTCCAGTTCACGCACAAACTCCCTCTCTCTCTCACGCCTCCCAAGTCCAAAA
>NW_021496937.1:0-399 GCF_001605985.2 Dendrobium catenatum
AATCCTGGGTAATATCTTTCCCTTGTATGGATAGAGTTACTTCGCTGCATCTTCCCGCACACTGTTCCTTCTGACCGGTCCCCAAGGAAACTCCCACTCCTCTCCCTTGGACCATAGGAATGCCCAACTCTTCCACTAATCTGCAAGCTATAAAGTTGTGGATGGCCCCACTATCTATTAGCACCGTGACTGTATAGCTCCCAATCCTCCCTTCCATCTTCATGGTGGAATGTGCTGTCAACCCTGCCACTGAATTGAGGGAAACCTCAATCATGTCAAGATGTAGATGATCTACACCTTCTTCTCCCCCTCCTAACTCTTCCTCAACTTCCTCCTCCTCGGGGTCTTCCACCAATAGGACTTGGAGTGATTTGTCTTTGCATCTATGCCCTGGCCCAA
>NW_021496938.1:0-1728 GCF_001605985.2 Dendrobium catenatum
AGGAAAGTGGTGGAAGTTAGTATTCAAGTTTTTTTAAAATTATGGTTTTAATGATGAGTTGAGATTTTTTGAATCGAACTTTTGGTGTCTGCCTATAATGATTTTTCACTCTACTCGATTTCAAGTCTTCAAATGTTGTAGTTGAAAACAGACGTTACTTGCTTCATAATTTGTGTTTTCTTATTGAATCATATATGTCCATTTAAATATCTTTTTAGGTATGCTTACAATGTGGTTTAACTTAAAATAATTCATTTAATTTTATAACAGCTCCTCCATTATCCCATGTCCACCAAAAGTTTAAAAATGAAAAGAGTTTTCATTTTTCCTCACCGGGAAGGGCAATCAAATCCATCATATTTAGCCATCTCTGACTCTCTCTCATGAATGTATGCAACTGTCTTAACATCTCCAATAGTTTCTCCTTAAATCTACACAATTATATTTTTTTTCTTTAACTGTTATTGTAAGAAGAAGCATTTTTAAAATCATGATATCTCTTTACCTCATGAGTTAGTAAGGCTGTTGGTATAATTCACTTATACAAATAAATGAAAATATTGGTTAGTTTGATGAAAAATGAAATAAATATAATTAACAAAGATAAGACATGGTGAAAGTTAACACCCTAAGATATGACAACCACCACCAAAGACAGTTTCAGAAATCAAGCCCCATGAGACCTATACTTCCCCCACCATAAATCATATTTACCTTCATATAAACCTAAAGACAAAATGACATTTTATTAATAAATATCAAATTGCATAGAATGAATAAAACGTAAGAGCAATGAAGCTAAATTTAGTAAGTTTTCTTTTTTCTTACTAGTTCTTTGCCAAGCTCAAGAGCTACATCATATAAATAAGGCCTTTTTCCGGCTCTACAAGCACAAAAAACACATCCTTCTAAACCTTTATGAGTCCTTATCACTTATTTCATCAAATTTTGTTCTACTGCTTTCTCCAATTTTCGGACATTACTTCCCAATGATTTTTCATCACTAGCAGGCTTAATCATATTAGAAATGTAAGTGATTAACTCCCAATCATGAGCTTAAGAATTCTAGTTTAGTTAAAATGCCATAATTTTAACTTAATTTTAAATTTATATTTTATGTGACTCTTTAAAGTCTTTGATCATTTGTGGCATACTAACTGTTGCGACCCCCATAACATTAACCTAAAGTTAAGAGGGACACTTGAAAATATAATACCACATAGATTAATTAAAAATATATGAAGGTGAAATAATATGTGCTTGACCACACCAATATACCAAATTTTATTCTCTGTTCCATTCATGTACTTCCCTAAATGTATGGAAGGCAAACAAGACAAAACCTTTGCTTTTGTGCTTGTTCAATAAGTGATTTTGTGCAGTTTTGTTTTCCTTTATAATATGTTTTGATATGTTACGCATCCTGTTCTCAGCATTTTTACTGCTATCTATTACTGCACCACTATATGACACAATTCACTCTTCTATTATTGCCAACCTTTTCTTGGAACCCATTGCATAGTTTATCTGTACATATACCATGCATGCTTTTGAGACCTCTCAACCTAAGCTTTGTTGTATTTGGTATTGGGACCTTCCAAAATTTACTGCTATATGATTCTATATTGGTTTTTTTGGAAGGTTGACTTATTTTTTCTCATTTTTAGTTATTTATTTGATCGGAATAATGGTGATAAGTCTGATTATTTCTCATTTAATTTTTTAACT
>NW_021496939.1:0-311 GCF_001605985.2 Dendrobium catenatum
CCAATTTCCTCTGAAATTCTGCTGTAAACTGCTGTAACAGCAGATTTGCTATGTTTTTTTGTTGTGGACAGCAGTTTCCATCGGATCTACTTCAGTTTTGGTGAAAAACACTTGGGAATCCAAGTGTTTCCTATCAAATTGGTATCAGAGCCTCGTTTTTGGGACCGTTGGCGGCTGAAATCCTGAAATTTCAGCGGGAGTTTCGTTTCCGGAAAAAGATCTTCGTGAATCTTGAGAAGAATGATGGCCGGAAAGAAGGTTGACGACTTGACGTCTTGGAAGGCGAAGTCGGCCAATTGAAAGCCGATTTG
>NW_021496940.1:0-327 GCF_001605985.2 Dendrobium catenatum
AATTAACCTATCTTGGTGAACTTGATAATATCCCTATTTCCTATACAGATGCCTCCTTCTGTATCTTATTTCATCGAGTCCAAGCATGTGATGAGCTAGATTTTGATGAAGAAAGGGAGGCTCCTCCAACCAGAGAACCTTCTCCACCAAGAAGACCTACTTTATAATGAGTACCTATGCTTGCTTATCCTCACAACGACATCATCAAATGACTAGACCAACTACAAAACCTAATTTGACTCTCATATTCGGGAACAACACAATTAGCATAAGGAGGACATGCGATGGTTTGGGGAAAGATTTACTTCAATTGATCAACAGTTCGCA
>NW_021496941.1:0-478 GCF_001605985.2 Dendrobium catenatum
ATCCAGTAAGCTTAAGAGAAGAAAAAAAATTTCTAATGGCGTCCATATTAGGTCTACGGACACCAAATTTACCGACCAAAGTAAATTGAAACGGAGACGCCAGTTTTAAAACTTCTTCATCGGATAGGAGCACCGCAGGGAAACCATTAAAAACATCTTGCTGAATATTAGGGAAAATATCACCTGAATGAGTCCCTTCAAGAACTTCTTTGAAAGATCGAGAAGAAGGAATATCTTTAGCGTCATCGGATCCCAGGTTGAAGAAGCCAGCCTTCTTCGCAGTCGAAGGGGCGGTAGGTTTCCCCCACGGATTCGGAGGAGGAACACCCGCCATGAAACCACGCCCCACAGGGCCACGAACCGAAAGGAAAAGCCAAAATGAAACACTCCCTGACGAAACCCAAGCCGATCGGCAAGCGAAACAGGGAAGGCACGAAGCGAGAAAGGTGGTGACGGCGGAAACCCTAAATCGCACTCG
>NW_021496942.1:0-209 GCF_001605985.2 Dendrobium catenatum
GAGTCTCCCTCATGTGCTCTACGTTGGTCCAGTACTGATTTGTACTGATTTGCTCTACTCGTCAACTTCATCTCAGCGAATCTAACTTTCTTCTTTTCCGAAATGTTATACCATTTAAAGTAACTGTCCATCCCTTTAATCCAATCGAGGAAAACCTGGGGTTCTAACGTTCTGTCAAAAGTCGGGGCATCTATTTTAATGCTCTTAAG
>NW_021496943.1:0-509 GCF_001605985.2 Dendrobium catenatum
AATTTAGAGCATTTTTTCTTTATTTTTCTATAGAAAGGTGTGACTTTTTTCTTTATTTCTATTCTTTATAGACTTAATCTAGAACAATAGAGAAAATAATTAATGTAATATAATTTTATCAAATATGATATTAATATTAACTTCATATGTTGGCCGACGGGGATCCTGCCCTAAGGAGAAATTTTTATGTACGAACACCGGATGATACATAGGCAAATGAGAACGCATCATGTCACCCAATACAAAACACGGGTACATATCAAAAAAATGATGTGACCCGTTATGATTGACCTCTAAACCGTATCTATTGACCGCACAGAATAATTTTTCTCATCCTAAATATGCTATTGATTATACCCAAATAAAGATATTGGTGTATGTTTTAAGAGCAAGCTGACATTAACCTACTTTTTCTGATTATTTTTTTCTTATATATAGCCAAATAGTACAATATCATGCATTAATTCTTATTTTGGTAAATTATTTTCTCACTGAAATAACTATATATT
>NW_021496944.1:0-201 GCF_001605985.2 Dendrobium catenatum
GGTCGTGGTAGAGGAGCAGGAAGTGCTTATAGAGGAAGAGGTGCTCGTGGTGCTTTTCGTGGAAGAGGATCTTATGGAGATAAAAGATCAAGTGGAGGTCAAAAGCAATGTTATTATTGTAAGAAGTTTGGCCATATTGAGACAAATTGTTGGAACAAACAAAAGAACCAAGAAGGCAAAGATAAAGTGCAGTGTGAATTT
>NW_021496945.1:0-1310 GCF_001605985.2 Dendrobium catenatum
CCGTAAATCTAGAGAAGATCCGGGGTAAGCTTAGAGTGCTCCATCGGATGGCTCGTATTGATTCCCCAGATCGTAAAGAGTTTTTCAACTGTTTAAGTGCCTTAATAGTGTCGGAATTTAGAGATCTTGGGCTCGTTTGATTCCCCTCGCCAAGACACTCGATTTGACTATAAGCATGCCATATTTGTATATAATTTCATTATCCAAATAATGCTTTAACCTTCCAAATGTGGTCCGGGCCCCCGATTAAGACTCATTGGGGCTTGGGTTGGACCAATTTTGGTGTTGTCTGCTTCGCTCTTTGAGATGCTCAATTTGACTATAAGTTTACTGAAATTAGAATTCAAATGATCCCAAATTTAATTTTGAAAGTTTCCAACTTGAATATGCCTCAAGATTCGTTTTTGATCAAGGTAATTTTTGAGGTCGTATCAGTTGCCCTCCTATTTTTGGACGTTGAATTTTATAGTCCAAAAATATATCTGTGATTCTAGCATTCTGCAAAATCAGAGCATTAATCGGAGCAGAATGTTGCAAAAGTTTACTCAAAAAATTTCCAAATAGCTCAAATCTTATTACAGAAATTTTTGTAAGCTTCAAAAGTGTCAGAATTAAACCCAGAATATTCAAAAAATGTTTTGGGACCTCAAAAATGTTCAAATCTGACATTCCAACATAAAGAAATATATTATTAATTGGATAACTAATTAATATTAATTAATTAACTAAATCGTATTAGCAATAATAAATAAATAAATAATATATTCATTTGCCATTATGACGCATGAGATTATTACCTTTTATATAATAGTTAAATATTAGTATATGTGTTAAAAACCACTTAATGAAGGGAGTTACAGTATCCGCCCCAAAGAAGCGGAATTAATTTAATTAATTAAATTCTTTAATAGTATAATACTATTTTTGGCTCAAATAAGATCAGAAAATATTCTTAATTTTTATTTTAAATTCGGAATCTATTCTTGAATGGAAACAATTAATTTTCTGCATATTTATCATATTTTTAATAAAATAGCTCTTAATTTATTTCCTATTTCATTTTTCAACAATAGGAAAGTATTTAATTTTGGCCATTAAAAAAAATTCCGAAAATTAATTAAAAATTCAGAAATTTGACCCTCAAACCTCTTTTGAAAAAACTATAAATACTCCCCTCGGGGCTAGCGAGAAGGAACCACTTCTCTTGACGGCGCCAAACTGTTGTGGCCAGGAATATTCGCGACGATAGAGAAATTTTGTTTAGCGTCTTAGTATTGTACGAAGATCCATCACGCAAGCAGAAAGAGAGA
>NW_021496946.1:0-267 GCF_001605985.2 Dendrobium catenatum
GGTGGTAGGGTGGAGGTCCGATGTTAGTCGGTGGTTGGGCGGTGGTCTGGTGGTGGTCGGCAGCAGTGTGATGCCCCAAAATCTAATTTAGAAGTATTATTCATTTAATAAATAACAACCAGATCAACCTAATTTATTCTATCAATATAAATATCAGTGGAAGTGAAAATATAGATAAAAATATCAATATGTATATTTATATTCAGTTTTTTAAAAATCATGTACAATACTTATGATCTATATAATTATATAACAACTACTATATCC
>NW_021496947.1:0-251 GCF_001605985.2 Dendrobium catenatum
CGGATTTTCGGGTCGTGTCAAATATTGACACCCCTAATTTAATTGATGTTGAATATAGTCACTTACAAACCTGCAATATTAATCTAACATTAAGTTTGCATTCCAGCAAATCATAAACTAAGCTTACAAACTATATCAAATAATATTGATTTGTTAAGCCAATCAAATAGCTAAGCTTGACAACTACATAAAGATTGTAGTATGTTTTCGAATGTCAAAGCAGTTTGTAGCAGTACAAACTGACTTCATCA
>NW_021496948.1:0-292 GCF_001605985.2 Dendrobium catenatum
AAATACCCCTTTTGATTTAAATTCGGAATTAAAATTTAAATTAAATTACTATTTATATGAAAGTATTCAAAATAGTTCATTAAAAAGTATAATAAATATGTATGCATATATATATTTATATGCATATGCACATTATTGCACTAAAATGTTTAAAAAAAAAACCTATTTATGATAATTTGGCACTAATTTTCTTTCCATAGAGCAGCTAAGAATTGGATGAGCTCTGCATCTGCAGCAAAATCTGTAAGGCAACATTATATAAAATGTAAGTCGGCTTAACCATTAAAACACT
>NW_021496949.1:0-254 GCF_001605985.2 Dendrobium catenatum
TCATCCTGCGGCTGGTAACAACTTCGATTCCTCTCATAGGAATCTCACTAACGCTCTCTCACAAGAAGAACACAAGTGTCGAAAAACAAAAATTTTCATATCCAATTAACCATCTTATTACAATAGCTAAAGGCCATATATATAAGCCACAACATGAGAAAATAAAAAATTACAAAATTGCCCCTTGGGCTACAACACTCAAATAAATTAACTTATGAAACATGAAATAACATAAAATAGAAACTAAAATACAT
>NW_021496950.1:0-896 GCF_001605985.2 Dendrobium catenatum
AGTCGTCTCAGTTCTATAGTAGCTGTCATATCAACTCATACTCAAGATTTTGAGTCTTTCAAAATGATCGTTTAATGATTCAAAAATTTGAATTTTCTAAAAATGATCATTCAGCGAATTTATATGCATTTAGCAGTTTTTAAATTTATATTATTTTAATTGCGTGCTAATGTTATCTTCTTTTATTTTTATGTTCTGTGCATGTCTCTGCATTTTCAAAGTGCGGGGTGATGTATCAGATTCTTATTACTAACCCTTGCCTTTCATTTATGCAGATGGATCTACAGAACACCCCGATGACCGTCCAGCTGGGACGAGGTGCCAGGATTCAACTAGCAAATGTCGTTATTGAAACTGGAAATACTGGAGCTACCATCCAATTTGGTAGTGTTGATTTTCCTGCTGTCGTTGCAAGAGCTTCTGAGGCTCCTAATCGTCGCACGCATCTGCCGGCACAATGACCTATTGCTGAAAATTCTCGTGGGAGAATTTCTGTGTTCGAGAGGCTGTCACAGCCTAAGGCCCTGACCACCAGAAGAATTGTGAATGGTGGAAGAATCTCTGTGGTGACTACAAACACCACACCCCTGCCAACCAGGTTATCTGCACCTAGAAAGTACGATATTGAGGCCACCTCATCTGGAGGAAGGCCTACAAGGAGGCAAAGAAGGAAGATGAATGCTGAACTCCGAGCTCAGCATCAACAACTGCCAATTCATCCCTCCAATCTGTCGGCCCAAGAGCCTGAAGCCAATGTTCCCACTCGGAACAAGTTTACTGACCTGAAGTGGGTCAAAAGAAATAGCTCTACTGGAGAGCTAAAGAAATCTTTTTGGGATCGACGGCCTGAAGCCCCAATCCCTCCAAAGAAGAAAGAGCCTGAAACTCTGTCCGCT
>NW_021496951.1:0-2740 GCF_001605985.2 Dendrobium catenatum
ACGGTGCAGATTGAAGCCTGGCATGCATGAACACGACATATTTTTTTCCCTATAGCTGATAGGTATAGGAAAGATGTGCTTGCAAGGAAGGCAGTTGAAGAGTCTCTAAGTGCATGGAAAGAAGCTTTGTTGTGATGAGATCATAAGAATCAGATGATGGGTATATGACATAGTCATGAAATAGATAGAAAATTATCATTTTGTATTCCTCTTTAAACCATGCAAATTATATTTGTATGAGATTTTGAGTGAATTTTTAGGAATCACAAATGATCAACCACGATGACAACAACAATGACAGCAAGTCTTTATCTCACTACATGGGGTCAATTATATGAATCATTTTTCTCCATTGCGTAACGCCAAGAGTCCACTACAGGAAAATCACCCATTATCAGCAGAATTTTTCGGCAATCAATTTTCCAGTGGAATATAATGAGATAACTTTAATGGGGGAAATTAAATCGTCTGAAATAAATGCCACGGTAAATAAACCGTCGGTTTTAGTTTTCTACGCGGTTTATACCGACATAAAAAAAAATCGCTTGAAAGATGCTGAAAAATCTCATTACCACCAGAAATTCATCCAGTTCTGCCAGAAAAATCCACTGGTAATGACTGATTTTCCTGTAGTAGCCACGATGTATTAAATGATTCATGTCATGATTATTTGATAAGTTTTGCATTGGTCGTCAACTACCCAACATAGCCTTCCACTTTTCTTATCCAAAGCTTGAGATCTGATAACAATAGTATTAAATGATGCATAATATTAAGGTTAAAAAGAAAAAAAAATTAAGCTTAAATGATGCATGATAACTATGTATAAAGTTCTGAGATATTTGAAAGATAATTGCTAAAATTATTGTAGATGAAATATCTATTTAATCATCATTAAATTTTAAAATCGTAATAAAGAGCTTATGATTAATGAACATAATTCTTGTGATAATGCTCACACTCATACAAATATGAGGTATTGTATACAATTTTGAACTCGAGGAGAGATTCATACATTAACAAAATAATAATAAAATAATTTATAAGATTTGTATTTTGTATCTAGTATATAATTAGTAGATAAATATAACATTTAGTGTTCCTTATGAAATAGTTATAATGAGAAGGAATAGGTAGAATATTTTTGTTAATCATCATCATTGCAATATCATGATATTGTAAAGCTAATATATTTTCTTTTAAAAAAAAATTAATTTTTTTATTACATTACAAGCTCGACCATGAATCAGTGGTAAAAGCCAAAAATCTTCTTTAACATGTGCTTGTAATTATTTTATTAATTTGAAGAGAATCACTAATTGAATGTTTATCTATTATAAACAACAAATGACAGAGGTAGTATTATTATTTTATTAAATATATTAATTTTAGGAGGGCATGTTCTTAGACATAATCAATTAAATATTTACTCTCATCAAAAGAAACATTCAAATAAACAGAGGCTTATTAAAATATATTTATTATATATAAATACATACTAAAAATTTAGGAAGACTGAGTTGGATGAATGGCCAACATATTTTGATTCTCTTTTGAATCATGTCTAAATTATGATTGTATTGATTCATTAAAAAGCATATACATGTCTAAGGCTCATTTGTGATATGCTTTTTTATCTGCTTTCTTAATAATTTTCTGAATCACCAAATATAAATCTAGAAGCTGTTATAAGAGAGTAAACAAAGTTAAAAACGTGGTCTCAAACAAAGCCTAAGTCTAACTCAATAATCTAAATTTTGATCATTTCATGCTATGATTGATCCTAATGAAATAACACTGGCCTAATTTAATGCGTAGTTGTCCCCTTATATTAGGCATAATTGTATTAAAAACATACATGTAAATGAACATATTCCATAACTAGTAAAGTAATGTTAGCTAGCCCTTGAAAAAATAAACAATGGTGAGAATTTTGATCAAAGTGCTATGCCATGTGGTTACAACTATGCTAATTGTCATTAACATGTGTCATTATATATATTTTTCTAAATAAATACTAATTAATACAATTAATAATAAATACATCCACCTAAGACTCACATACCTAACTCAACTTGTGCTAAATCAAACAAAAAAAAGAAATAAATGACAACCTTAATGATGCTTCAAAGTGCTTATATAAATACTCTTTGTGATCTTTATCATGTGATGCTTGCCTCAAAAGATGATGATAATACATAAATTAATCAACAATTATTACCATGTTATAGTTGTTAATGATGATTAACATATACCAACTAGTTAATCAACTTGTATTATTTAAGCAATTAAAACAAATCTACTAGACTAATCACCCTAACTCTTTGAGCCATTAAGAAATAGTTTTATATAAGAAACTAAAAAGTTTGGGTATTTGTGCACTTACTTTATAGTGTGGACTTTGTATTGGAACAATGAACATTGGAGCACTTTCTTCTACATAAATTTTTTTGTTGAGATCATGCAAAGCATTATACAAGTAAAGAAAGGATTTTATAATGAGTCCCATGACTCTTTTGCTTTATTGGAGTTTAAATAAAGGGGAAGGACAGGCAGAATAATAATGGGACTTGTTGATACAGTCCCCTTTGCATTGGCCCCATGTCACAGAATCACATATCAATCTCATGTGGTCCTTTCTATTCAAACTTTTCTAACCTTTAATTATTCATAAGAAATATTTATAATATTTCCTACTATTAAGGTTTTATTTGACATTATGTGTTTGGTTTTATGATCA
>NW_021496952.1:0-264 GCF_001605985.2 Dendrobium catenatum
GAGTCAGTCTGTACTTTTGATTTTCACCTTTTTGAGTATACTTGTAATGGTCAAAAGACTGATACTTAGTAACCCTACACACACACACTTGAGAGATTTAGAATCTTTTTTTTTCCTCACATCGGCCCGGCCGATCTATTAGATCGTCCTGGACGATCGAGTTCAAAACAGAGACTCTAATCAGGATTCTCAATTAAGGCAGCCGTCATTAACATATCAGCCTGGATGATATGTGTATCGGCCAGGAAGATAAGCTCAAAATAG
>NW_021496953.1:0-207 GCF_001605985.2 Dendrobium catenatum
ATGCAAATGACAGAAGTTCACCTTTGAATGTTACTGACTGTGAAAGCAATGTACCTGTGCACGTTAAATATAAATAAAAAAGAAAATGAAAATAGTTGTGCTATCATTTATGCAAATGTTAGTCGGTGCTCCTGTCCTAAATGAAAAGGATAAAAACAAGAGAAACCTACAAAATGCTTGAATGTTAATTGAAATAAAAATGAATGC
>NW_021496954.1:0-226 GCF_001605985.2 Dendrobium catenatum
GTACTTATACTGATAATGGTGATGAGATTGCTAATCTTGCTGTTAATTTTTTTCAAAATCATCTCAATAAAAATTTTTGTCCTGATCCTATTGTTGATCATTCTTTTATCCCTGGTTTGGTGAGCCAAGAGGAGAATGGTAGTCTTTGTTGTGCTCCTCCTTTAGAGGAGGTGAAACAGACTTTATTTGATATGAATGCTGATTCTGTGGCTGGGCCGGATGGCTT
>NW_021496955.1:0-225 GCF_001605985.2 Dendrobium catenatum
CATCATTTAGCAATTTTTGAATTTTGAGGCTTAAGCCTCAAAACGCATTGAGGTATACGCCCCGCCTTATGAACAAAAATGCCTCAATACAAAAAAAAAATCTTGCCAAGAGAATTTCATGCTAGAAGTTAAAAAATCAAGATTTGTGACCTGTCCTGATTATTGCAGTTGCTACATGGCTGCCAGGTCTTACTGTCATTATCTGTATTTTCTTGTGACATAATG
>NW_021496956.1:0-388 GCF_001605985.2 Dendrobium catenatum
TTGGGTAATTCTCTGTAACGGCCATGAAATTAATAAGAGGTCTTCTTTGAGGATCTGTCCAACCATCACACACCAAACTAACACCTTTTTCTTTTCATACTCCTTTTGTTGGTTTAAGCAATGTCTCAATATGTGCTCTTTCTCTTTTCCAATAATTTCGATCTTAATGCATTGTAGTCAGGTGGAACATATCCTGCAAGATTGTTGTTACATGCAAAAATGAATGCATTTTTATAATGAGGGTTCCTTGCAAGGTTGAAAGGAAGTCCCGCTGAAAAAAACATCCTTGCTATTTCACCATCAAATTCCTCTCGTTGCTGCAAATTAAAGTCTTCTCTAGAGGACTGCTAACTACTCCTTTTCTTTTCTTTGTTTCATATCATTCACT
>NW_021496957.1:0-219 GCF_001605985.2 Dendrobium catenatum
AAATCCAAGGAGAGAGGGTAAAGGATGAGGCCGGCGGTTTGTGGTGGATCTTCGGGTGAGGTGACCGGTGGCTTATGGTGGGAATGGAGACGACGGCTTGATATGGAGAAGATGAATATAACGACAAAGAGCAATAAGAAGGAACAAAAGCAAACAAACAAAATATCAAAGATAAAACCGCAAGCCCGGACACATCCTGCGGCTGACGGGTACTACGTT
>NW_021496958.1:0-288 GCF_001605985.2 Dendrobium catenatum
AAAAAAAAAAAAAAACCAACTATAAAGTCTATAATAAATATATATGTTATCTTGCTGCCTGTATTAACTGTACATATGCAGATTGTAAAGTGGATGGCGAGATGAATGAGGAATGAACTCAAATTGACAGTGACAACATACATAAACGCCTGAAGATGGATTTAAACTCAAAGCATCCAAGGATTTATAAAATGTAAAATTTCGAAAAACAATCTCATGATGGATATTTATATCCAATTTTACAATGCTGTGTTTCTAGAACCTTCTACTGAAAAGTTAAAAGAAGAA
>NW_021496959.1:0-280 GCF_001605985.2 Dendrobium catenatum
ACAAGATCAAACTCTGCTGCAAATTCGGTGGCAAGCTCATGCCACGTCTTAGCGATGGAGCCTTACACTATGGGGGAGGATGAACACGTATAATGGTCTTCCCTCGTGATATAACACTGTTGGAATTCTATTGCAAGATGGAAGATACATATGGCGGCCTTGTCGTCATCTGCTACAAACTTTCTGAACAAGACCTCCACACCCTCGTCTCCATCACATCGGACGAAGACTTGGATAAATACATCATACTTTTACTCTTATAAAACTATATACAAACCTT
>NW_021496960.1:0-296 GCF_001605985.2 Dendrobium catenatum
ACTAAATTAGCCAAATACTAGTAGGATGGAGATAATTTTGAGATTTTTCTCAAATTATTATATATCTAGTGTTGAAGAAATTTTTTGAGGCATCAATATAATTTAGCTTGACAAAAAATATATCACATACATTATATACATGATATAGATTGGCATATCCAAGAAAATATGAACACAAGTTGAAATGGTTCAGCTGTATTAAAAATGTTGATCAAGACCCACTTGAAACCCCCCAATTCAAATAGGACGGCTATCATCTAAATGCCAAGAGATTATTATATGCATAGTCTGTACCC
>NW_021496961.1:0-201 GCF_001605985.2 Dendrobium catenatum
CAGCTCAGCAAAGCAACAGTCCTCCAATCAAAATTCTTAGAATCCAAAACCAAACTCATCAGACAGAAATCGGAACAGAAATCAAAACAGAATCGTACATATATCAAATCGGACATATCAGAATGAAACAGAACAAATCAGAACAGATACGGACAGATCACATTAGAATCAGATATTGTACACATCAGAATCAGAACGGAT
>NW_021496962.1:0-264 GCF_001605985.2 Dendrobium catenatum
TATTTATACATAAAAATAAAGTATTATACATTAGAAGCTATCTAAAATTGAGCCAATTAAATTTATTATCTATTTAATTATTTAATTATTTTGGCTTATGTGGCATCTTAATTAAATATGTATGGAATTAATTATTATGTAGAGGCTAGTATTTATTTTATTTTAATGATGGACTAAAATAAAATAAATACAGTCAAAGTATAAAAGAGTCATAGTCCCTAGTTTAAGAGGTGAAGTTCTCATTTCCCTCATTTTCTATCTTGA
>NW_021496963.1:0-340 GCF_001605985.2 Dendrobium catenatum
GATTTTAAATAGAAATGTTCTAAATATAAAAAAATCTGACTATTATATATTAAGCAATTATTTATTTTTTATAATTATTAGTATTTTATTATAATAATTATTTGAATCATAATCATTTTATCTCTCTTTCATAATAGACGAGCCGGTTCGAACTTGTTGAATAAAGCTCGAGCTCGAATTCAATTCATTAATCAAGCTCAAGCTCAAGTTAAGGGTTACTCAAGCTGAACTCAACTCATTTATATCGGTAAATAAATATAATTTGCACTTTACACATTTATCAAATTAGTATAATATTTTAAAACAAATTGTACTTCATGAAATTTAATAATTTGGCTGA
>NW_021496964.1:0-334 GCF_001605985.2 Dendrobium catenatum
ATTTTTATATCTATCACTTAAATCTTCGTATTTATTTCAATTTCTTAAATGAATTTTTTTTTTCAGATATTACAAAGATTTAAATGTTAAATATGTAATTATAAGAGAATTATGTGATGTGTTTGTGGAACCTATTCTTTTTCATTCTTTCAATTTATTTTGGTGAACAATTACAGTTGTTTTCTGTTTGTTCTTCAATTTGTTCCAGATTTTGGTATGCTAAGCCCAGCTTGAATTATAAGCTGTTTGCTGCTATTGTGAGGAAGTATTTGTAGTCATTGTGAATTGCATAAAGGGCTGCTTTGTAATGTTATGTTGCTGGTAAATATTAATT
>NW_021496965.1:0-442 GCF_001605985.2 Dendrobium catenatum
AATCGGACATATCAGAACGAAACAGAACAAATCAGATAGATACGGACAGATCACATTAGAATCGGATATTGTACACATCAGAATCAGAACGGATTAAATCAACAGAGTCAGAATCGTACAGAAATCAGAATTGATCGAGCAGAATCACAATTTCTTACAGAACAGATACAGAAAACAGAACAGATACAGAAATCCGAATCATATCAAATCAGATATCAGATAATATTTCATTCATAGCTAAATGCCCTGACACTGACGAAATCTCTACGGATTCCGGCCCCTTATGCCTCCCCTCCCAGACACTGACTGAATCTCATAGGATCCAGGCCCCTTATGCCTCCCTTTGTGCTCACGGCACCAGAACAAATGTGCTTATAGCACCAGAACAGAATTCATCGGATCCGTAACAGAACAGATATCAGATTTCAGATTTGAGCTCATT
>NW_021496966.1:0-322 GCF_001605985.2 Dendrobium catenatum
GCTGGCTACCTAAACATACTAGAATACCTATTAACAATATGTGCGTGGGGTGTAGCAATTCCGATATATAATTAAGAGTTTGAGCTGCAGAAATTATACCTTACTGTGGCGCAGCCACTTAAAAGCTCCTAAGCAAATGATCCCATCTCGTGGCGCGGCCACTTAAAAGCTCCTAAGCAAAATGGTCCCGTTTAATTCTCGATCATCAAGCTTCAATGTACCTCACAGATAAAGGCGAAGAGAGAAATAGGTGTCAGAATATCGTGCTTGAAAATATAAGAGATATTATGAATTGATATATAAATGAATATGTGAAAATATA
>NW_021496967.1:0-256 GCF_001605985.2 Dendrobium catenatum
GATATGGACAACCCACTAAGAGTCTCTTTGATTTGCTTGGAAAAAAAATATAGCGTAAAATGAATATAGTATATTTAAAACATTTTAAATTATTTAATTAAGTATAAAGCAAATACAAATAATAATTATTTTTTATCTAGTTTGAAGTAAAATAAATACAATGTTAAGTATAACGATAGTAACGACTAGTGGTCGATGGTAGCAGTGGAAGTGACACCCGACGACTACGATAGGTTGTGGCTAGAGGTGTCAATAT
>NW_021496968.1:0-225 GCF_001605985.2 Dendrobium catenatum
AAATGTTATTTCTCACATTTCACAAATTTTATAAAAAGCTCTCTAACATTCATGTTATTTTAATTTCCACACTTAAAATAAATAAAAATGAAATTAATCAATTTTTATATAATATATATTTTTTTAATTTTATTTTCAAGCAATCAAATGAACTCTTAGAGTTTTCAACTCCATCACCAAAGTCTCGACATATATAGTTAAATTGATCCTTAAAGTTAATGGGCA
>NW_021496969.1:0-276 GCF_001605985.2 Dendrobium catenatum
TCGGGCAATTTCCGGCGTCACTTTGGAAGAATTTCGGTGTCGCTCGGGCGTTCGGCAGAATTCCGGCGTCACTCGGGCGTCGGGCAGAACTCCGACATTACTCGGGCGTCGGGCAAAATTTCGGCGGTGGTCGATGAGGAGTTATTCCCTCCTATCATTCTCTTTTCTTCTTCTTGCTTGGGTCTCCTCTCATGAGAAATGAGGGGCCTATTTATATATATTCTGGAATATCATGGCTTCTAAATAGGTGAGAGATCAGGGGTAAATAGAGAGTGG
>NW_021496970.1:0-279 GCF_001605985.2 Dendrobium catenatum
ACACCTATGAGTTCCTCAGTTCAGTTGGATAAGGATCATGAGGGAAAATCTGTAGATCAAAAGAAATTTAGAGGGATAATTGGATCTTTACTTTACTTGATAGCTAGCCGGCCCGATATTATGTTTAATGTTTGTTTCTGTGCTAAATTTCAATTAGATCCAAAAAATTATATTTAATAGTAGTAAAAAGTATTTTAAGATATATGTTAGGATCTCAGAACTTAGGAATTTGATATCCTAATTTTAGCTCTTCATTTGAAATAATTGGTTATTCAGATT
>NW_021496971.1:0-240 GCF_001605985.2 Dendrobium catenatum
GAGGGAGAGAGAAAGATAGAGATGAAGAGCAAGTGAGAGCAAGCTAGAGAAAGAACAAGGGAGTAAGAGAGAGCAAGAGAGAGTAAGAGAGAGATAGAGATAGAGATAGAGAAAAAGAGAGTGAGGGAGAGTGAGTGAGAGGGAGAGAGAGAGAGGGGGGAGGGAGAGAGAGAAAGCATGAAAGAGCAAGGGAGAGAGAGGGAGAGAGAGAGAAAGAGAGAGAGAGAGAGGGAGGGAAAG
>NW_021496972.1:0-434 GCF_001605985.2 Dendrobium catenatum
CCAAGAGATTCTACATTATTTTTCTTCTATGCTCCTCGTTGTTGCACATGATCTTCATCATCTCCTTAGAAACATCCTCTTATTATTATTATTTTAATTAGAAGCATCCTCATTTTCTATCATGAGGATGGTATGATTTCTAGCCACTTCTTCCTCTTATTGCGTAGCATGATTTGAGAGCCTACTTTCACTTTATTTGATGTATTTTTTCAGAATACTGCGTTGTTTGAGATCCTTCTATTGGAGTTAGGACTAGAAAAAGCCTCAGGAAGGAGATTAGGAAATGCTCTGTTAACCAATCAAATTTGCCTAACCAAACTGAAGACTAGCATTATTTCTACAAGGTGTGGATGTAGTGTCATTCTCTATGCTCCGTGTGTAAGCCAGCTTTTGATGGCGTGGCCCATTTATATTTTTGATGTCCCTTTACTAAT
>NW_021496973.1:0-821 GCF_001605985.2 Dendrobium catenatum
AGCAAAAGTGCAATCAAAGAACAACCAAAGCACAACCAAAACGTAATGGAAGCACACATAAAAAGCATAAAAGTGTAATAAAGCATGGTTAAACTTACTTTTTATCAAACTTCCTGAAACATTTATCCATAAAACTTTGTTGTTGATTAGTTATGAAATTCTTCCCAAGATATTTCATTGAATGTTATGCAAGTCAAGGTACAATTTTTATATTATCAACATAAATAACATCTTTTATTTTCATTAATGTATCTGTTCTTTCAAATGTTTTTTGTCATCTCTTTTTCTTTTTTGTTTATGTGGTATTGGATGATCTTCTTGGAAGGACTCTGTAATGGCTGAACATCTATTATGGATGGTGCTTGAATAGTATATATAGTGGGTGGTGGTAGAGGAACATTTATGGTGGGTGGTGGTGGAGGAATATCTTTATGGGGTGATGGTGGAGGAACATCTTTAATGGGTGAAGGTAGAGAAACATCTTTAATGGGTGATGGTGGAGAAACATTTATAGTTTTGGGCTTCTTTATAGATTGGTTACTTAAGAAAGATGTAGCTATAGAAGATTTATCAATATTATATTCACATTGGGTTAGATTGTGGATGAATTTGCAATGTAAAGAATCTACCGTTACTTCAAGTTTTTCCAAATGATCTTCAATTCCATCCACCTTTCTGCCCAAATTCTCTTCAAATTTATTGCACATATTTTGCAGTACAATAGATAATTGATTTTGAACCATAGACCAATCTTCACCTTTAGGAGAGGTGGTTGACTAGGATGTTTGTTGAGTCTAGTAATTAGGTTGTTAAGCCTAAGT
>NW_021496974.1:0-506 GCF_001605985.2 Dendrobium catenatum
AGGAGGGTGAAAATAGAGTTTGGCACTCCGCCACGCCGAGTTGGTGAAAGGGAGTATTATAAGGGCTTCTCCGACTTGCCAAGGGGGGCAAAAGGAGAGCTATTTCTTGTAGTGAAATACCTGGAGCCGAGGACTTCGTGGAGTGGACGTAGGTCATGGTTTGACCGAACCACTATAAAAATCTCGGTGTGCTTTTTGCTTATTGTCTTGTATTGCTGCGTGCATTTTATTTTGCAATATTAATTTTATTGCTACCATGCTAGTATGAAAACTCTTAGAAACATCACTCAGAAAGACCTAGTTAGAGGTGTACCTAAGTTAGATTTCACAAAGGATCATTTATGTGATGCTTGCCAACTAGGAAAACAAGTCAAATCATCTTTTCATTCAATTAGAGATGTGATCACCGCTAGGCCACTAGAAATCCTACACATGGACCTATTTTCACAGGTTAGTACATCCAGCCTAGGTGGGAAAAATTATGGATTTGTGATTGTAGATGACTT
>NW_021496975.1:0-515 GCF_001605985.2 Dendrobium catenatum
TACAAGTGGAAAACTCTTCTCAAAATTAATCCTTTCTATTTAGTTGTACCCCTTAGCCACCAATCTTTCCTTTTCTAACCACCACACTAGAACCATTCATTTTATTCTTAAAGACTCATTTGCTTCCTACCACACTTTAATTCTTAGGTCTTTTTACTAACTCCCAAACATCATTCTTCACAAATTGATTAATTTCTTCTTGCATAGCTAAGATCTATAATTCATCAAAAAGGGTTTGATTGATATTGGTGGATTCAGTCATTAAGATAAAGGCAGAGTGGTTTACTTCCTTTTTAAGTCCATGCCTAGTTCTAACACCATCAGAAGGGTCTCCTAGGATCAATTCTTTAGGATGACCCGAAAAATATCTCCAATATCTAGGCAAAGTGTTTTGAGGTTCTACCCTTTCCTCTAGATGTGTAGTTTCTACTCCTTGGGTAATCTCACCTACGCCATCAGTATTTTGAGGCTATACCTTTTTCTCTAAATTTTGAACTTCTTGGGTAATCTCTCCA
>NW_021496976.1:0-299 GCF_001605985.2 Dendrobium catenatum
GAGATTGAATTGAATTCAAATCTAGCATGTAAACATTTAAGACTTCTTTTTCCATTTAAGACTTCTTTTCCATTTAGGCTTAATGTGCAGCTAGTAGGTAAAAATTTCACAATATAGCCCTTATCACATAGCTGACTTATACTTAACAGATTATGTTTTAAGCCTTTAACCAATAACACATTATCTATGAAAAAGTTTTTTAAATTTCCAATCATACCTGATCAAACCACTTTCTTTGTTGTATTATCTTTAAGGGTAACCATGCCTCCATTCCTGGCTTCCAGCATTATAAATTGAGC
>NW_021496977.1:0-822 GCF_001605985.2 Dendrobium catenatum
CAGTTATCTCCTATTGAGCACATGGAACGAATAGGAATTGACATTCACGCTCCAGTGGTAGGAATCCTCCTTTGAATGCACTCTCACACTCTCTCGTTGGCTATTCTCTTAAGAGGCACGAAGATCAAATGACAAAAAGATAGGGTGGCAGTCTAATTTGGACTATTTATATAAAAGACAAGAAAAATCGCCCAAAAACTGCAAGTATTCAATTCTGTACCCAGTGGATCGTTCCGTACGATCGTGGATCATCCCAGACGATTTTACTTAAAAGCCTTGAAATGAACCTGTTTGCATATGTGTACGAAATATTTTCGTACAAGCTGATCATCCCGTACGAACTAAGTTCGTCCGGTATGAACGGTTATTACAAGGTCAGTTCGAGAAACTGTAGAAAAACCGTCCTAAGTCGGTTGTATCATCTGGATGAAAATTGGTTCGTCCAGACGAAATTTTTGCAGAGACCAAATCATCATGTACGACAATTTAATTTTGTCTGGACGAAAATTTTACAAAGACCAGATCGTCCTGGACGATATTTAATTTCGTCTGGACAAAAATTTTATAGAGGACAAATCATCCCGGACGATTATTAATTTCGTCATGGATGAATAGGACTTAGAAAAATTTTTCAAGCCAGTTCCTATTCGTTCCATGTGCTCAATAGGAGATAACTGTCTGATCGTCCTGTACAAATTAATATCGTCCCGTACGATCAGTATGAATTTTATATGATCTCCTTATGTGTGTGTGTATATTTTTATTCACTCAATTACAATCACTCACTTTCAATTTTATTTTAAAGAAAAGTACAAGCTTCAA
>NW_021496978.1:0-253 GCF_001605985.2 Dendrobium catenatum
TTTTATGTCATGTTGTTTTTTCTTTAATATTATTATTCTGTTTAGTAGTTTTTGTTGTGTTTCTTTTTCCTTCCTTTTGTGATGTCAAAAGGGGGAGTAGCTGTACTAGTTTATATTATTCTAGTTATTCTATTTAATAGTCTATCTATTTTCATTGTTCTAGTTTGTTATGTTTTTATATTAGTTAGTTGTTTGAGCTGTGTTTATTTCTTCACATGCTTCCTTTAAAACTACTTTGAACTGCTTTAATTAT
>NW_021496979.1:0-290 GCF_001605985.2 Dendrobium catenatum
ACAGAATCAGAACAGAGTCGGACAGATCAGAACGAAATAGATCAAATCAGAACAGAACTGATCAGACATATCAAATCAGAAACGGAATCGTACATAAATCAGAGATTCAGGTCATATCGGAATAGAACAGAATCGTATCAGAATCATATCAGAATCATAAATAAAATAGAAATCATTATATCACATCATAGCTGATAGCACTTACAGAAATCAAAAAATCAGATCAATCATATTAAGAGTACAGAAATCAGATAACAATTAGTTCAGAACAAATCTTCCTTCCAGATATC
>NW_021496980.1:0-444 GCF_001605985.2 Dendrobium catenatum
GATTAGGCCTCCCTTCTATTGACTCCCTCTCCAATGGGTTCAGTTGCTCTAATATATAAAGATTTATTAATGATGATAACCCCCTATTTGACTATGGAGAAAACTGTATCACTCCCTATAGTTTCCTACCCCTAAGTATTTCACTAACTACTAGAAAATTTTATGATATGTTGTTAAAAATATCAAGCAATGACTCTTGCTCAGAAAACACCCTAATAGCAATTTCTCACTTCTTTGGAACCCTTGGTGTCAAGGTAGATCTATTATGGATCAGATGGCTTCTATGACCATTCCCTATAGACTGGAAAATTATAACAACTGGCATGTCTCTAGCATCATTCATAACGGGAATTGGTTTACTCCAGACTTCTTTCCTTCTGAAATCATCACTGTCATTAAGATGGTGCTTATTATGAGCCCGAGTACAGGTTGTATTTGGCTAAT
>NW_021496981.1:0-496 GCF_001605985.2 Dendrobium catenatum
ACCGGAACTTACTGATCATCTCCTGGGCCACCATCTCATGACAGGAGATGGACCTCCCCGGGACGAAGGCGTCCTGCTCCTCGCTGATGATGCCGCCAAGCACAGACTTGATGCGGTTAATGAGTATCTTGGCAACCACCTTATAAAAAGATTGGCACAGGCTAATCGACCGAAATTTGGTCGGGACAACCGCATTGTCAGTCTTAGGCAAAAGGACAATCAAGGTATCCTTCCAGCTCTCGCACATAGAATTAGATGAAAAAACATGAAGGATAGCCCGATTGACATCGCATTTAATAATATCCCAGTAAAATTTATGAAATGAAGCGGTAATACCGTCCGGTCCCGGCGAGCGATTGTTTCCCATGCTGAAGATAGCCTGGCGGATCTCCTCCTCCGAGACCTCAGCCTCCAGCTCCCTCTTCATGTGGTCTGGGATCATGTCGTTCGGATGAAATGTGTGTGTGTGTGTGTGTGAGAGAGAGAAAGAGAGAGA
>NW_021496982.1:0-871 GCF_001605985.2 Dendrobium catenatum
TATTATCGCTTCCGCATTTATTTTTCTTGCGCACTTTATTTGTGATGATTTTGGTTGGAGTTTTATCTTGGGTTTTAAAGTTTTCCAATTCTCCTCTCTCTTGGTTAGCTTGGACCAGTTTTATAGGGCTTAACATCCCTAACGAACTTTCAAGTGGTATCAGAGCAAGTTTTCATAAAATAAGTTTTAAAAAACTTTTGAATTTCGATCCATGTCTAATCGTACTATTACGGAAGGTTATTCAATCACCAGATCTCCTTTATTTGAAAATATGTCATTTTTTTTTTAGAAAACTCGCATGTCTATTTTCTTGCAATCGGTTGATTTTCACATGTGGCATATGATTTTAACTGGTTATTCATCACCGTCACGTATTATTAATGGAGTTAAAACTGATATTCCTTTTAATCAATGGAATAGGGAAGAACAAGTAAATGCTCAATTGAATGCAAAATGTTTAAACTATTTTCTGTGCTTTAAATTCTGATGATTTTATGTTAGTATCCACGTGCACTACCGGTAAGGAAGTTAGGGATAAATTGCACACTATATACGAAGGCACTAGTGAAATCAAGCAATCCAAGTTGAATTTGTTAATGCAGGATTTTGAATAATTTTCCATGAAACCTTTTGAAACGATCTTAGACATGTATATCAGATTCATTCAAATTGTAAACTGATTACATGCTTTAGGAAAAGATTTTTTAAATTTTGAAAAAGTTAACAAAATTCTTCGATGTCTACTGGATAAATTTGAACCTAAAGTTGTTGATATTTATGAATCTAAAAATTTGAATGTAGATTCCATTGATAATTTGATTGACTCACTCATTGCCTACGAGCAAAGTTTGGGTCAAAGACTTTTGGATGC
>NW_021496983.1:0-283 GCF_001605985.2 Dendrobium catenatum
TTCCAACAATTGAACTTAGTGACATGCATAGCCACTATAAATATTGTTACTGATTTTGGAGGTCATTAAGCACCTTAATCAAATTTTCTAAGTTTAAGCCTTAATTAAGTGTCTAAACCTTCCAGAAAATGTAATAAATCCATTTTAAACCCAAAAATTATGTTTAACCCCTCTAACCGACCATAATTAAAACCTTAATCAATGAAAATTAAAAGCCCCTTGATTTGACAGTAAATTAAACCTTAATTAAATTTTAAGTGAAATTAAATATTTAATTGATATC
>NW_021496984.1:0-1009 GCF_001605985.2 Dendrobium catenatum
ACACATAAGGAGATCATATAAAATTTATACTGATCGAACGGGACGATATCCGTTCGTACGGGACGATCAGACAGTTATCTCCTATTGAGCACATGAACGAATAGGAACTTGCTTAAAAATTTTTTGTAAGTCCTATTCGTCCAGGACAAAATTAATTATCGTCCAGAACGATCTAGCCTCTATAAAATTTTCGTCCAGACGAAATAAATTATCGTACATGACGATTGGTCCTCTGTAAAATTTTCGTTAAGACAAAATTAAATATCGTCCAGGATGATCTGATCTCTGTAAAATTTTCGTCAAGACGAAATAAATTATCGTATATGATGATTGGTCCTATGTAAAATTTTTGTCCAGACGAAATTAAAAATCATCCAAGATGATCTCTTCTCTGAAAAAATTTCATCCAGACGAATCAATTTTCGTCCAAACGATTAACCGACTTAGAACAATTTTCAGCAGTTTCTAGAATCGACCTAGTAATAACCGTTCGTAGCGGACGAATTAAGTTCGTACGGGACGATCAGTTGTACAAAGAAATTTCGTACACAAATACAAATAGGGTCGTTTCAAATCGTTTAAGTAAAATCGTCCAGGACGATCCACGATCGTACGGGACGATCCACTGCGTACAAAATTGAAAACTTGCAGTTTTTGGGTGGTTTTTCTTGTCTTTTTAATAAATAGTCCAAATTGGACTACCACCCAATCTTTTTGTCATTTGAACTTCGTGCCTCTTGAGAGAATAGCCAAGGAGAGAGTGGAAGAGTGCATTCAAGGAAGGATTCCTACCACTCGAGCGTGAAGGCTTCACTTGAAGTTCAAAGGTAAGACTCTCTACTTGTGAATTGGGATTACTTCACTATTTTCCTTCTTCCTTCTATATTCTTGTTAGAAGATCTGTCAAGGAGATTCAGTTCTCTGCCGACACTTGGAGAGTGTGAACAGACGAAAGTTTTGCTGCCTATACTTAGAGAGTGTGAATAGCCAAAGGGTTCGCTGCCTACAC
>NW_021496985.1:0-217 GCF_001605985.2 Dendrobium catenatum
TGTAATGGTGCATATGTAAACCCCAAAAAGCATATATTACGAAAAGTAATGATGAGAAATCACCAAAATATCAACACAGGTCCTCTCGTATTAGTAGTATAATGAAATAGTTTAGTAAGAATTTGATAGGCACCATTTGTATTTCATTAGAAAGATTTGCAATTAACTAGCACTCAATTATAGATAGGGGACAAAATGCTCGAAATATTGTTTATGT
>NW_021496986.1:0-285 GCF_001605985.2 Dendrobium catenatum
AGATTTCTCTTTTGGCTGTACTCTGACTGTTGTACTAGATGTGAATTATAGAATCCGCTGCTGTTTCTTTTCTGTAATGTAATTATCTCTGGCTCTGGATATATGTATGTATGGATTGATATGAACAAAAGATGAGAAAACCGATAGAAAGAAAAGAAGAAAGAAAAAAAAAAGAGAGGCAATAGAACAATCAGATGAATCCTTTTGTTACACGGATCTTGGGGTCGTTACAAGTGGTATCAGAGCGAGTGTAGTGAAAGGATTTGATTGATAGTTTGATAGAAT
>NW_021496987.1:0-227 GCF_001605985.2 Dendrobium catenatum
TTAATTTGATTAAAAATAGTGGGATAAGAAGGTCTATATTTTACTACAGGTTGTTGTAGATTATTCTAATTTTCTTCATAATTTATTTGACCTACATTCAACTAATAATTACCACCAATATTATTATTAGACCAACTAAAGTTAGGGTGGTTCTTCCTACCTAGATTTTATGTATGAGAGTAGGTATTATTTTTTTTTCCAATGACATTAAAATTCTCAACCCCTTA
>NW_021496988.1:0-946 GCF_001605985.2 Dendrobium catenatum
ACCACATCCAATAGATCAAAATGTTGTTTTGAATTGATTGAATCCACTTAAGATCTGGGGACCCTGTTGACCCAGTCAACACCTAGGTTACACAACCTTGAGCCTCCATGAACCAAATGGTTGAAATCTGCAAACCCAAGCAAAACAAAGTCCCCACCTGGTTGTCGTGGACGGTCAACATAGTCAAATAAACCCCTTAAGAGGCTTAGTGGACAAAGGTTGACCAGCCATCTAAAACCACCAATCATTCTGACCCTCGACACTCCATCCAGGCACAAGAAGACCAAAGCTCACAAACCTAAAACCAAGGAATAATCCATATGCTTAAATTAACCTCCAAAATCATCATCACAACTCCACCAACTAGCTTATTATAACCCGAATTCTTGATCCGATGGCCTAACCCCATGCCAAGGGACAAAATCGGCCACACGCTCGAGCTGCCTCTAAACACTCTAGGACATGGCAAACAAGGAGGATAATCCTGGGCCGCCCCTATAGCTTTTTAGGGTTATAGAGTTTAGAAACATCAAGCGTCATTGTAACCTAGAGCTTCTCTCTCCACACTCAAGATATCCAGACGAATATTCATTTCTTTTAAGCTCCCAAGAGGCTCTTCCACACTTCCAGACAAAAATCCATCCAGCCAAACCTTGCCGGCGGCGAGTTCACGGCCAAACCGAAGGCTGGTCACATTTAGTATTCTCCAGTTCGATCCATTGCTCCTCCAGCCGTGGTGTCTTCAGAAAAAAGGAGCGTGGACAGCCTACAAATGCATCAAATCTTAAAGCGGATTAATCCATTCATTATCAAGGTGAAAATCCCTAACCCTAGGCTAAAACACTTAGCATTAAATAATTTTTTAATAAGCGCTTTTTAAACGTTAAAATTAACTCCCCATAATTTCTGTTCGGCTAAGAATTCTGTGTTTAAAATTTCATTTAAT
>NW_021496989.1:0-320 GCF_001605985.2 Dendrobium catenatum
TTAGGTAAAATACACAAGCACTTCATATTTCCCTCCAAATATGCAAAGTTTAATGACTCTGACCTTGATCTCTCCCAATACATAAATCCTCCAAATATAATTTTTTTTCACTCCTTTGAGATTTCCAGCGAGTTAACCATTCCAATTAATTAAGCACATTTTTTAATAAAAAATAGCCATAAACGATGCATAAAGAAACATATTTTAGGATTTGTCAAAATGTCATAATGGTATATAATATTAAAACCCTTCCAAGCAAAAATATACATTTTTAAAAAATAATCAAATTATTAGAGCTAGTGCAAAATAATATTTTAAGA
>NW_021496990.1:0-2486 GCF_001605985.2 Dendrobium catenatum
TACTTGTTAAGTCACTTGTGTCAAAATTTTTTTTTAGAATAAGCTTCTTAGGCTTCATTTTTTTATGAATGACCGACCAATTTAAATCTTATTTTATAGTCTCTCCCATATAACACAAGAATCTTAATGATTGGTTCATCTACAAAAGGAAAGTTTTTTTAAGTAAAAATAAGAATAACCATTGTTATGTGTTATAAAATTTGAGTCGGTAGAATATATTTTACGTCCGAGCATTGTACAAAAATTCAGCATGCATAAATAAAGTAGTAAAACTATAAAAGTTTTTTATATGAAAAGCTGAATAAGAAAAAAAACATGGGACCTAACTTGTTGAAAAAATCAACTAGAGTAGGTGATATAAAAATCCTCCCTTCCTCACAGGCTAAAAAAGCGATTATTTGAAAATAAATACTTGATTTCTTTGAGTGGATTATGAAATTAAACTGTCTATAGAATGACAGTTAAACATAACAGTAAGGCTTGAATTTCTTTATAGGGATTACATAAGTATTGTCTTTATAAGCGAACAATTGAAACACAATAACATGATTAAATCTTGATAAGAGTCTGAAGATGGCAACGATTTCTGACGATGATTGTTAGCGACGATGGTGGTTGTCGGTGGTAATGGTTGGTAGTGGTCGTAAGCGATGATAGCTGGAAAACGCAAGAAAGCTCTCTTCTTATCTTCTTTCTCTCCCCCTCATGTGAAGAATGAGACTCTATTTATATACTTAATTTGGATGGATATTTTGTTAATATGAACCTGAACCCATAAGACTATTATACGATCCATATTGATTCACTTGATCATGAATTATTTTTTCAGTATTTAAGTGTCTTAATATTGTCAGAATTGAGTGATCTTGAGCTCATTAGATTGGTCTAGTCAAACTGTTCATTTGATTATTAGCATGTCAAATTTGGAGCACAAGTGATCATTATTTTAATTTTAAAATCTTCTAATTCAAATATTGCCACAAGATTCATGTAAATTATATGATTTTTCTAGAGTTATTTAATTTTCCCCTCTATTTTCAGATATCGAAGCTTATTACCATCGCAAATATATTTTAAATATTAAAAAATTCTACATGTTTTAATATTTATTTTATTTTTAAAGAAAAGTTCTCCTTTTATTTTATTTTGTTTTTTAAAGATATTTTTATTTGAATATTTTTTTTTCTTCAGTAAAAGTTTTTTTTTCTAAAGATTTTTTTAATAGGGATATTTTTTTTTCTAGAACTTCTTCTCTTTTATTTTTTGAGGAAAAAACTATATATATATATTATAGAGAAATTATTATATTATTATATTATTTTATCACATTTTTTTGCATTTTTTTAAAAAAATTCATAACTCTTTATGTGTATATATATAAATAATTCTATAAATCTTTTGCTTAAAGTTATGTCTCTCTTTACTTAAAGTTATCTAACTCTTTTAATTAAAGTCATATGTAACTCTCTTCAGTAAAGTCATAAATTTCTCTCATTTATCTATTGTAACTTTCCTTCTTCATTTCTTCTCACAGGAAAACATTCAGTCTATCTAAATATATTGGTTTCATCTTAAGTTTTAGTGCCTCCTTTTATTAAAGAAACCAAGTTGCTCGTGCCTCTTCCTTCTCCATTTTTTCTCCACAATGAGAGGTATTTCATTATCTTGGAATATGGATATCTACTTCAAGCTCTAGTACCATTCTATGTAGAGAATGAGTTGCTATTGCCCCTATCTCTTCTCCATTTTTTCTCATAATAGAGGCATTGTAATAGCTCATTTTTTTAATTGCTAGTTTTATTTCTATTGATATTTATATTGATAAAAAAAATTTAGATAGCTCTGGTTATTATTTATGAAAAGATAAAAGAATAATTCTTTCAAATTAGATTATGAGGCATCACAATTGTTATTAGAACAATTGTTAGAAACATTAATTAAATTATTACTAGAGCTATAAAAAATTGATTATGAGATGAGTAGATTAACGTGCATTATTTTGCATACATAATTGATTGCATATGTGAATGACATGTGATAACATAAACTGCATGATGGTGTGATTTTTTATGAATTTTAATTTGAGTTTGATCTAATTAATCTAAGTTTTGATTGTATGAATTTGGTTTATATCAATTTTGTGCCCAAATTCTTATAGAAAATATCGGGGATGATATTTTTTTAAGGTGAATAGATTATAATAGCCCGTATTTTGACCTAGGCAAATAATTTTTTTAGGAGTTATTATAAGTCAAAATCATAATCCGTCTTCATCATAGCATAGATATTGTAGTTATTTAATTACACCAATTTTTTTTATAATTTTTTAGCACTGGTAAAAATTCTTAAAAAATTGATATATACTTATATGTACAAGTGAAAATTTTGAGACCATCAAATGTCTATTTTGCAAACCTATTTCACCAGAGTTTTTAAATTTAAATATTCTATTTTATCAATATTTTTGTATAATTTTTAAGCCCAAA
>NW_021496991.1:0-284 GCF_001605985.2 Dendrobium catenatum
TTGGATTGGTGAGCAAATTTCGGGAGACTTAAGTTTCGTTTGGGACGGCTTTCTAACTGCTTCTTAAAACAACTTCTTAATACAAAAGTTAACATTTTTGTACTCGAAAACAGCTTTAAGAAGCAGTAAAAAAGTCATCCCAAGCTTCATTTGGGATAGCATTCTTATTACTTTTTAAATCAGCTTTTATTATGAAAAATTTTACTAAAAATCTACTTTAGAAAGCAATAAAAAGGCTATCCCAAACAAAACCTTATTTGTTGTATATAAGTTTAACAAATACA
>NW_021496992.1:0-213 GCF_001605985.2 Dendrobium catenatum
AGTGTTGCACGACACTGACCTTGCACACCTTTTTTGGCTTGTAGTCAAACCAAACACTCTCGAAGATGCCGGTAGGTTATCAAATTTTTTAGTGAATAATGGTGATGAGGACATCCATAGAAGATTCCGGCACACATACCATCGGAGGGGTCGTCGAGCGACGGCCATGATTCAAAGTCTTTATTTCTGATGTTTATTTTATTCATGTAATTT
>NW_021496993.1:0-265 GCF_001605985.2 Dendrobium catenatum
CATCTACCTTTGCTGAATATCATCTTCTAAGAAAAGTATTTTTTTTATCTTCATCTTTAATACACTTCACTTGAATTAAATCCTAACTACTCCAATCACTTTGTTTGACTAATTTATACATATATCTTTCTCCCTCCTTAGTATCTAATCTATTATATAAATCATTAAAAGCTAAGATCTCTGCATCTCAAATTGCTTTCTTAGATTCCTTACGTGCCTCTTTATATCTTTCTCAATTATCGAAATTTTTACATCTAAACCAATT
>NW_021496994.1:0-229 GCF_001605985.2 Dendrobium catenatum
CCAGTTTCACATTTTTTTTAGATTAATGACAACAACATCAAGCTTTTGTTCCACTATGTGGGGTCGAATCATTTTTCTCCATTGTGTTCAGTTAAAAGTCAAATTCTAGTTTAAATCTAATAAAAAAGATCATTTATAATATTTTCTAATCTTTATTTTAGATTAATGTCATTGCTTAATATATTAGAACCAAACACTCAATATAAAATTTTTGAAGTGCACGAAAAAA
>NW_021496995.1:0-312 GCF_001605985.2 Dendrobium catenatum
ATTTGAAATCAAATTGTTTTCAAATTAATTTCCCACCATTTCTATTTAAAATCCTGAAATTAATTTTAGGTTTTGAGTTTAAAACCTCCCTTCCTCCTCTAATGAAACCGCCGGCCCCATATATGGCTCCCATCCATTAAACCTCCATTCAATGCATTAATTCCTATTATTTGAATTTTAAAATTCAAATCAATCCCCTTCTAATTAATCAAATCTGAGATTAAAATTTCAGATTTGGTTAAACCCATTAACATTCCACTAAACCTAGCTTCTCTCAAACCCAAGCTCCCTCCTCCCTTGCACCCGCCGGCC
>NW_021496996.1:0-257 GCF_001605985.2 Dendrobium catenatum
TTGACCTTAGTTCCCGACGTCCCAACAGAAGATTGAGTTTGAATTTTCACCCCACCAGTTTGTCTTCGCTTATATGTTTCAATGACTTTGCTACTTCCCCTTTGATGTTGTTTTTCAATTTTTAAAGCCATGCGATAAGCCTCATCTAGTTTAATGACATGATGCAAGTTTAATTGATCTTGAATTGTCCACTTAAGTCCATTAAGGTATCTTGTTACCGTTTTTTCTTCAGATTCATCTAAATCATTCCTAGCTTG
>NW_021496997.1:0-379 GCF_001605985.2 Dendrobium catenatum
GCTCCATAAAGAAATCTATTCTACGATAAATCAAATACATACGGCAACGATCCATTCAATCAATCAATCGATAATCAGTGCGACGAATCAATGTATCAATAGCATCCATATGTCAATATCATAATCCATATCAATATCGATGTCGGTATCTATCTATCGATATAATCTATATCAATATCAGTGTCAATATCTATGAATCAATACGCAGAATCCATATCAATATCGGTGCCGTTATCTATGAATCAATAACATACAATCGAAATGATAAATCTATAAATCCATAAATCCGTCGTTAAATCCGTTCAATAATAAATCCATCAAATCTATCAATCAATCAAATCCAGTATATACTATCAAGTCGATCAAATCAATCGAAAAA
>NW_021496998.1:0-1088 GCF_001605985.2 Dendrobium catenatum
GTACCCGTGTCCTATATTTTCAAAAAAAACCGTGTCCAGTGTACGTGTCGTGTCGTATCCGTGTCGCCGTGTCCGTGCATCATAGGTTCTCAGTCACTGGATTGCTGTTAGCCAAACTTGTTTGTGAAACAACAAGCTACATAGAGCTCAATAAATATAATTCTTTATTATTTCCATATGCCACCAACTTTATTTTACAAACCTTGATTCATGTCTAAAAATAGGAATTTACTAGCCATGTGATGTATACAAATATTTATGTACTCTTTTATATTTTGGTTTATCATGTTTTGTAATTTTATTTTGGCTACCCTATGATGGAAGGCAACTGATGATCATGTTAGGTTTGTATCTCCCATTCTGTCACTTTGAGGCTTCGGTTTTCCCCTCCTTGGCGCTTCGGTTTTCCCCTCTTTGGCAGCTATGTTGTTGCTTCGGTTTTTCCCCCTTTATGCTATGTGGATGCTTCATTTTTCCCCCTTGACAGCTGTCCCTTCGGTCACTATTTGCTGTAGTTTTGATGAGTTTTTATTGGTTAGATATGTGGTGTTTTACCTACCCCAATTTATTACTCTTTCCATATTTTCTTCCCTATAAATAGGGGTTATTTTCTCACTGGTTTTTTGATAGTTTTTGGTGAAGAATTTGCATACAAACCTGCGGGGATTTCCAGCTTGTGAGCTAGCCTCCTTTCCCCTACCTCTCTATTACTTCGTTTCGGTCTTCTACCTCTTCTTCTCTATCCTCGGTTCCCAACCCATTTCTATACTTCTTCTCTTGTGAGCTTGGTGGTGTCTAGTGCCACGTTTTGGTTGGTATTTGCCGGAGGAGTGTGGACTTGTGCTGGATTGTTTCAGTGGTGAATTACGAGTTAGATCTATCTTTTGAGCATCTATCATTTATATTTCAAGCTTTGCATGTGAGGTAACCGCTTATTGGTTGTTCTGAGGGTAGCATTGTGTTACGCGTAACATTGGTCCGATCCCGGCTGGACCGGTCCGGTTCTACACCCGGTGGTCCAGGGCGGAACCCGCTGATCGCAGAAACGATAGACGAAGGGAGCGGGCTAGGCGGATTTTGAGCGTTTC
>NW_021496999.1:0-260 GCF_001605985.2 Dendrobium catenatum
AACATTATCTAAAATTGGCATGTCAATTTGAACAAAAATAATTGAAAATTTTGGCTTTAAAATTTTCATATTTGCTCAAAATTGACTGTTAAAACTACAATGGGTTTCGCACGTGAAAAATTAAGTTTAGAATATTAAAAAATAGTTTTGATGACCTAAAAATACCAATAAGCGGTGACTCCCTTTAATTATTTTTTTTTAAATCAAATTATTTTTAAAAACGCTCAAAATAATTTTGAAATATTTTGAGTATTTTTAAA
>NW_021497000.1:0-567 GCF_001605985.2 Dendrobium catenatum
AGTTTAATCAAAATATCCAAAACTTAACAATTTTCTTAAAAGAAAAATATAGTTTGAAAGATTTTGAATTTCAATGCTATAGAAAGATTCTTTAATGGGGATAGAGTTGTTTAGACTCTTACATCCGATTCTAGTTTATGAAAAAGTGAAGATATACCTTAAATTAAATGTTATGTCTATTTGAAGAAGTCATCATAGACTCTATCGGGAATAGAATCCCTCCAATTCTAACTTCCAAGATTAGTCAATAATGGACTAGGTCAAATTATAGTTTGATTTTGATTTGACATTTGACAAAGATTAAAACAAAAATATCATTAACATCACTAAGGATAGAACCCCTCATGTTCTAACATCCTAGTTCAGTCAATGATAGATTTAAAATTGAACATGATATCTACTAAATGGTGAATGAGAACATTAGACAATCATCTCAGAACCAACTAAGGGATATTCCTTAGTTTAGTTTTAAAATTTTGAATTCAAAGAAAGTGATTTTTACATTCATAAATATCACTAAAGATCATCCAGTATCAGGACCCTATCTAGAATCTCATTCAAATTGGA
>NW_021497001.1:0-231 GCF_001605985.2 Dendrobium catenatum
TCGGTTTTCCTCTGGCTGCCTTCCCATGGCTTCTCCAGTCCAGTTTCTGTGCTGGCTTTTCGTGTTCCTCCCTGGCTGCTTTCCCGTGAATTCTCTTACCCATTTCCTGTGCTGATTTTTAGGAATTGTTTTGTGTTGCCTGCTCTTTTCCCGTGGCTGCTTTTGTCTATTTTGTGAGCCTTTTCATCCACTGTTTTGAAGTGAATGTTGGCTGTTTAGGTGCTGTTTTTG
>NW_021497002.1:0-274 GCF_001605985.2 Dendrobium catenatum
TTGCTGTCAAACTGCTGACGAATTGTCGGAAGAGTAAGACGTCATTTCCTCCTGAGTTCCCACAGGTGGCTTTAAACTGTGTCAGGTGCTGCCTGGGGTTGTTATTACCGTTCAAAGTATTGAACTTTGGTACAGAATACCCTTTTGGGTACGGTACTTGGTCGTATTCAGCAGGATAAGGACGACCCTTGCCCACCAATTTTTCTGCTTGATCAACGACTATAATAATCCTGATCATTTCTGTGATTATTCCTTCCAACTGTGCAGCAGTTAC
>NW_021497003.1:0-263 GCF_001605985.2 Dendrobium catenatum
TCCTATTTAATAGAGGATTTGAAAAGGGTAGTGTAGATACTATACTCTTTTTACAAAAGATCAAAAATAAAATTCTCATTGTTTAGATTTATGTGGATGACATTTTATTTGGATCTTTAGATAAAATATTATGTGATGAATTTTCAAAAATAATGAGTAAAGAGTTTGAAATGAGCATAATGGGGGAACTTAATTACTTTCTTGGCTTTAACATAAAACAAATAGATAATGGCACTTTTCTTAGCCAAACAAAGTATATTAAG
>NW_021497004.1:0-277 GCF_001605985.2 Dendrobium catenatum
TCTTGACCGTCCATTCTATTAAAAATATTTAATAAATTTAATAAATAAAAAATCACATTATATAAAACTCATAAGTATAATTATTAATAATTATAACTTTAACGTTTTGTATTCGTGACCCAAATCGCCGTCCGTTTGACATTCGCTTCGAATTCCATGGTCACGCTCTCGCCTGATTCGTCCGTTGTCGTCGGCTTCGAATTCCATTGTCGCTTCGAATTCCATGGTCCGCTTGACATTCGCTATTCGCGACCCAAATCGCCGTCCGATTGACATT
>NW_021497005.1:0-204 GCF_001605985.2 Dendrobium catenatum
GAACTTTTCCATAAGTTCAGACTTTCTAGTTCAAAAAAAGGTTTGATGGCAATCAAATTAGATATGGAGCAGGCTTATGATAGTATGGCATGGAAAACTCTTAAGCAAGTTTTGAACTATTTTTGTTTTCCTATAGGCTACTCCAATCTGGTTATGGAAAGTATCATTGATCCTAACTTCATAGTTCATGTTAATGGAGTTGGA
>NW_021497006.1:0-453 GCF_001605985.2 Dendrobium catenatum
TGCACATATTGGCGTTGACCGAGCTTAAAGGTCAAGTTTAAAATTTTAATCCTAAGGGAATTGAAAGTGCAACCCTAAGGGATTGAGTTTGAAATTAATTCTAAGGGAAAGGAAGTCCTAACCCTAGAGTTTTAAATCTGAAATTAATTCTAAAGGAAGGAAAATCCTAACCTTAGAGGATTAACTTTGAAATTGATTCTAAGGGAAGGGAAATCCTAATCCTAGAAGATTAAGTTTGGGATTTTGATCTTAAGGAAATGAAAATTCATCCCTAGGGAATCAAGATTTAAATTGATTAGGGTAGTGCCACGGAGGGCATGTTCTACCACTAATTATCAAGTCAAATGCTAGGGTGGTGCCACGAAGGGTATACTCCACCACTAGCGAATTGAATTAGGATGGTGCCACAAAGGGCAAGATCCATCACTAATCACTCAAATCAAATACTAGGGT
>NW_021497007.1:0-204 GCF_001605985.2 Dendrobium catenatum
TCCGCCTTCACAATGGCAATTATTGTTGCCTTTACCTTATATCACCATTATTTGCTTGACCTTGATGGCAAGTTTGTTGCAAAGAGGTGGATAATATTAAGAATAAATATTAATTGGTGATCTAGTAGGTATCAGTTAATTAGTTCTATAAGATTATTATTGTGTTCTTAGTGGGTCGTTTGGCTTCCTTCTCTTTTAGGGAGT
>NW_021497008.1:0-583 GCF_001605985.2 Dendrobium catenatum
TTGCTCAATGCCATTGTCTTCCTGCTCTCTCAATCTCAATCTTTGGAGCTGGAATTTGGCTTAAAACCGGCTCAAGCACCGATTTTGAGAAGCTCTTGGATCAGCCTGTAATAGTTCTGGCCGGCCTTGTCAGCGGCCGGTGCCTGGTCTCTCGCCTCATCTATGAGGGCACCGGCGAGGTCGTTCCTCGCCGCGGGTACAGGTAGTGTCTCCACGGAGAATTCCCTAACTAGCTTCAGAAATAGGTCAGCGACGATATTAATTGGGCCAGGTGAAAAGGCATCTGTATCAACGCACATTCCTGAGCCACGATCAGGCTCTTCACTCAGCTCGCCCGCGTCAGACTCAAATGGCTGAAAACTACTTATACTTTATTTCCATTATCTTTTGCTACCGTACACTTTATGTAACGATCATGAGTTGTTCGGTCATTTACTTCTAAGCATCATTTGCTTATATAAACGCATGTAATACATTTCGATTATGAACTGAAATACATGCTTTCACTGTTCATCGTCTTCCTCGGATGTTCATTGAAGTTCTCATTATGGTATCAGAGCTACCTGCCTAACGGCCTCTCTTC
>NW_021497009.1:0-233 GCF_001605985.2 Dendrobium catenatum
TATTGGATCTATTGTTCATAGTGATGGTGAAATATATTGGGATATTATCAGCAGAATTCAAGTTGGATGGGATATTATCAGCAGAATTCAAGTTGGATGGATAAAGTGGAGGAATGCATCGGGCTTGTAATGTGATAAAAATGTACCCCTCAAACTTAAGGGAAAATTTTATAAGATGGTAGTGAGGCCAGCAATGTTTTATGGTGCCGAATGTTGACCATTAAAAGAGAAGC
>NW_021497010.1:0-207 GCF_001605985.2 Dendrobium catenatum
GAGAATATCACTGCTCCATACAGTTCATCCAAAAGTTTATCAATCACAGGAATGGGAAATTTATCTGGAATAGTCTCCTTATTCAAAGCCCTATAGTCCACACAAAATCTCCAACTTCCATCTTTCTTTTTGACCAGTAATACGGGACTAGAGAAAGGACTCACACTAGATTTGATGATTCTTGCCTCCAACATTTCACTAATCAAC
>NW_021497011.1:0-454 GCF_001605985.2 Dendrobium catenatum
AGGTTAAACCTCGTTCGCGCCCGGCGGCTAGAGTTTTTGACGTTTCTTAGTAACTCCACAAAATCTGTTAGTATTTTTCTTGCCAATTTTTTGCTGCTTCAATCATGGATTTATTTTTACATGTGCGTTATATGTGTCATTTTCTCCCACCTTCATTCTTTTTGTGAAGTTCCTATTTTTATAATTGTTTACTAGATTACAAGTTTCCGTATTATGACGCTTTCATTGTTATTTTTATGGATATATTCTGTTTTTCTCTAGATAAATGCTTGGAAGGGTTGCAATATCTATACGTATCATCTCTATTTAGATGCATGAGATATGGATCTAACGATGTGTATCTGGCCACAATGCAGGATGGTGATTTGGTTGTGCGATTTTGTAAGGATGTTGAATTCCAATCTCAAATGGTTTGATGCACAGCCTCTAGTTATTGAATTAGCACCAGTTGAAG
>NW_021497012.1:0-321 GCF_001605985.2 Dendrobium catenatum
TTATGCATAAGATAGATTTTTTGTAGCAAGATAAAAAAAATCTTAGTTTCAAAAAACCATTGGCTAAAGTGAGTTAGGTTTTTGTTTAGAGAAGAAAGTCATACCACTAAACAAGGTCGGAAGGAGGGAAACTATTAACGATGTTTCTTCCTTTAACCAATTTTAGAAAAGCTAAACACAATCCTCAAAACTCCAAAATCTAAAATCTTGAAAAGTTTTAACATATTGAAAGCCAATTTTAAAAGCACAGTGAAAACAAAACACATTAAAAAAAACTACAAAGAAGAAATAAAACACACTGAAACAAAAACACATTTCAAG
>NW_021497013.1:0-411 GCF_001605985.2 Dendrobium catenatum
TGAAATGCTTCTAAAGAAGGCCATAATTTTTTTTTCTATTTGCATTAAAGCTTTATGCAGTGAATGAAATACTTTTTTTTGTATAAAGGTCTTATTGAGGAGATCAAGCTACATGGTTTTAAAATGCATCCTATAACAAGTTTTTTTTTTGGAATCACATTACCTATGTATGAAATCTGTAGGAGTTTATTTCTCTTGATTGTTACATTATATGATAAGAGTTTAAGGTCCCATGTTTAGATCTTTAAAAAAAAATCATCATGGTATCTTTCATTGAGAGCATGCAAAGCCTTTATAGTAATATATGTTGGGAATACTACACAACTCAACCAAGAAAAGAGGTCGGACAAGCATGCATGCAGCACCTTTTTTTTTATATATACATATCTAGTGAGTTCATAAGTTTTGGTT
>NW_021497014.1:0-217 GCF_001605985.2 Dendrobium catenatum
TTCACCATTTATACAAACACACTTTCCAACAATCATACGCACATTTTCTCTATTTACATATACTTCAATCCATTTTCACTTTTCAAACTTAAATACAAAACGCATTTCACTTTTCACCTTTCAAATCTACAAAAATCACTTCTGAAACTATACACCTATTTTCACTATTTAACATACAAGCATTTCATTTTCCACTTAAACATACACTTTAATAAAC
>NW_021497015.1:0-1133 GCF_001605985.2 Dendrobium catenatum
AAGTTTCATGGTTTTTTTCAAACACAAAATGGTATTCATATCATATATCAAACAACTAAGAGTAAATATATATACTCAACTAAGTGCATGAAAAATCTTATTTGAGATAGCTTTCGTACCTGCTTCTTAAAATGAGTTTCTAATACAAAAATTTCAAATTCAAGAAAATTTTGTACTAGAAAACCGTTTTGTAAAGCAAGAAGAAAGCTATCACAAGGCTTCATTTGAGAGAGCTTTTTTACTACTTTCAAAAGCAGCTTTTCAGTACAAAAATTTTTAGTTTAAGATATTTTTTTTACTAAAAAGATGTCTCAAACGAAGTCTAATAATAATAATAATAATAATAAAGTTGTGTGTGTGATGGACTTTTCTCCTTTTGGGAGAAGCAGCTTCAATTTTCTCAGAAATCAAAATTACTATTCTCACATTAGAAATCATTTATTATATTTTACATTGTCAAGACAAATAGCACATATTTTTTTTGATAATTTTTTAAGTCGTTTGATCATCAACTAAATGCATTAAAATTTCCGTACATTGCGGTATGATTGTATGACAAGATAATTATGATTATAAATCTAGATATTTTCAAATGGCTTGAACTCAAATCCTTGTGTTCATGATGATATATTACTTATATTGAACAACTTGATTAAGTAAATATAGGATTAAACTTAAATTTTTAAATGGGGTTGAATTTTTATATGTTTAAGTGTTTATTAAATAAATGAAGTTTGATTCATGCATGAATAATTTTTATGTTGTAAATCACAACTTGTATATGAACTTAAATTTGCAGAGAACATGAAAAGATAGATGCAAAAATATAATTAGAAGGAGAGGATCAAATCTTTTTTGATCTACCTCTATCTTTCTTAACATAAGACAAATCTAATACATCTACTCTCCTAACTGGTTCATCAGCAAGTTCATCTAAGACAATTCTCTATTATCTTATCTTCCATTGGAGCTACTCTAATATTTTCACGTATACGCTCGTTTCGCATTTTGTCTTTAAAAGAGTGAAATCACTTATCTACCTAAGCATCCTCATATCTACAAAACTTAACTTAATTTCATGCTTCTCTTTTAATGGCTTGTTTGGGCATGTTAATGATATAAAAATTACTAGT
>NW_021497016.1:0-1091 GCF_001605985.2 Dendrobium catenatum
AAAATTCTACTGGAAATCCGCCTGAAATTTTTCAAATCCATCAGAAAACTATGAATTTTTTGTCGGAAAATCCACCAATAGTACATGATTTTCTTGTAGTGTTGGACTCTATTTTGAATAAATTTTATGCATTTACACATTCTTAAAACTCTCACAGACACATATAGAGAGTGAATACATATGTTCTAACAAATTAAACATATGTGACCATGTTATTATGTGTGCAACGGTACATCATTTTAGTGAGTATTACACAATGATACTATCATCCTAGCGCCTAAAGGGATAGGTAAAGTAGAATATTTTCTTGAATTTTATTTTATACTTTTTGCTTTTCTACATATCTATCATTGAGTGACTATCCTCTCAACATCTCTCTTTAAAGAAGGATAAAAAAATTTAATCTCAACCAGGTGTATAAATTTAAACTTGTCAAAATGTCTTGTTACTTCCCCAAATTATAATTCCATGATTGGAAATGTCAGCATGGATATTCTATGGATGTATAACATTTTGCTCTTAACTAAATATATTATAATCACCATATAAGGTCTATAAAGGGATACATCTTTTTGTATATGCTTTAAATAAATTTGATGGAAGCTTAGACGAACTTGATAATCATCATTTTGCTATTTAATAACTTTAATTTTTAGGTGGTTTTAGTGCATTAGTAGACACCAAAAAATTGAGGGAGATGATATCAATTTGACTGAGTAAGCTTTTTATTTTATTTTATTTTATTTTTTATTTTTAAAGATTGAAATAAAGCTTGGTTTCCCATGGTTTGTTTAAAGCTAATCCTAAGTATTCTAAGTATGCTTGATTGAAGATGAGAGTGTTATCAAAATGCACTACTAGGAATTTTCAAATGAAAGATTTCAGGGCAAATTTCATTAAGCTCATGAATATATTAGGGGCATTAGATAACCCAAAAATCATGACTATCAATTCATAAAATGTCATTCGAAATTTCGGATGCCATCTTCTATCCATCCCCTAATCCGACGCTAATTTAATAGTACATACTTTTTAAGTCAATTTTATAAAATCAGGAGTACTTAGTGACAATATCAAGCATATCATCTAGG
>NW_021497017.1:0-281 GCF_001605985.2 Dendrobium catenatum
GAAAGAAAATGCGAAATTGTTTTTTTATTTATGAGAAAGTGCAAAATGATTTAAAATGATTTAAGGTTTTCTAAGAAAACCCAAAATGATTTTACATTTTGCATTCTTTTAGAAAATGCAAATCCTTTTTAAGTTTTCCAGAAAAAAACTGAAATGCTTTTTTCAGTTTTTATCCAAGCATAAATTTTATTATAAATATTTTCGTTTTAATTATTTAAAGTAATTTTTTTATTAAAAAAATTATTTTTTTATTAAATATTTATTAAAATATATAATTTCAA
>NW_021497018.1:0-284 GCF_001605985.2 Dendrobium catenatum
ATTGGTGTGTTTACTGTTCTTATGCACTCCCTACATGTTATCTTAAGGGTTAGTCATTAACATTGATTTTAAACCAATTTAACATAGTGACACGCTAAGGATAATAATTAAGAACACGTCTAGAAAACTTAGGAAAAGTTTAGGATGTTGCAAACCTATTTTCATGTTCAACGTTTTAGAAGACCTTTGGCTACTGCCTTGACCTGAGAAGGCCTTGAGGAGAGAAAGATAGAGTGAGAGAGAGAGTGGATCTTGTGAGGGGGAGCTTGTAAGGGGATTCACAA
>NW_021497019.1:0-400 GCF_001605985.2 Dendrobium catenatum
GAATGAAATTTATATTTTATTAATTTAAAATATATTCAAATATTTGAAGACTCGTTATGTTAAAATATTTAACTAAAAAATTCTAAGAATATTTTTTTTCCAAAAACAACATAACATAACATAACAAAAAATATTTTCTACGTTTTATGATTTTTTTAAAAATATCCTCAAATCTCAATATATAATAATTTAAAATTCTTATAAAGATTAAATAATAACAAAATCATTATTTATGTTAAATATACCATTTATCTATAAACAACTATATAAATCAAGAATTGTTATTAAGTTATTGCGCGGAATAATAATCGAAAAAATCCAAAATTTCCCTCAAAAAAAAAATCGAAAAAATTATGTAAGAATTTTCTGATATAAAACACGTGGAAAAAGTCTGCCCTTC
>NW_021497020.1:0-2247 GCF_001605985.2 Dendrobium catenatum
TATTCCCGATCTCTCTCGTTCTCTTTTGATTTCTTATGCAGAGGTCAACAATTGATGAAGGAATCAACTATGAAAGTTTTATGACTTCAGAAGCAGCAGTTATGGTACATAAGATAGTAAAAAATAATTTTAGATGCTTGGCATGTACAATATAGGATAAATTATACACCAATATGATTGAGACGATAAACTAATGTGAGAGAGGAAAATAGATAGACCAAAGATCACATGACTAACAAGAATGCATTAAAAAATGCGCAAAAAATTGTTAACACCTTATAAAGTACTTGATTGAAATAAACGAAGAGTAATATTTATAAAGCCCCAAAATAGTTGTTATATGACTAATTATAATAATAATGATGATTCTAATTATGATTAATTTGCTACAGGAGATATTAATTCTAATTTATATTAGTTCTCCAGTTTTTGCTTGATAGTACTTTCCCAAAATTCTGAATTATCTGTGCATTTTATTCCATCTTTTGAGCTCACTCTAACATTTCACCGACGCCTTCCACTCTCGCAATGTCCATCTGTTTTTGTTAGATTTTGTGTTAATGGACGGATCTGTTTGCAGTTTTTATCAGGAGGGCAGTCTGAAGTTGAAGCAACTCTGAACCTGAATGCAATGAACCAATCTCCCAACCCCTGGCACGTGTCGTTTTCTTATGCCAGGGCTCTCCAGAATACTGTTCTAAAAACTTGGAAGGGCCAGCCGGAGAATGTGGAAACTGCCCAGAAGGCTCTTTTGATACGAGCAAAAGCAAACTCAATGGCCCAGCTCGGTCGTTATTCTGCTGAGGGTGAAAACGAGGAGGCCAAGAAGGGAATGTTCCAGAAGGGCTACACCTATTAAGGGAAACAACGGTTTTCTTTTGGTATGGTGCACAGCCGTAGAAAAAAACATACTATTTGTGAGTCTTTTCCAAGGATTGCATTGTCACTTTTAAATTATTATTCTTCTGAATCATGTTGTCATTTTGAATAAAGTACTTACTGCTCAGAGAATGCAAGTTGAGTATTTCATTTACCCTCTGTATACTAGGATGTCTTCAAAATGTTTTTGTCACTTTAATCCTTAACTGTTGTTTCTGATGCTCATTATCTTCTTAATTTTCTCCATTTTTCGTAGCTATTGTGATTTGAATATCTGATGGTGTTTATTTCATTTTTGTTGGAAATCTGAATGGTATTTGTTACCTCTACTTAAGAAACGGGATGATTCCTTATCTCATTAGTATTATTAAGAAAGAAAAAATTATGCTGCCTAAAGTGCTGTTGACAAACTTGGGTCGTCCCCGGAGGAACCTAATAGTATTGCTTTAACATAGGTGTAGAGAATGGTCATGCAATAGTAAAAGAAGACAATAGTGAGGTAATGGCATCGAATGACAGTAGAGAGGCCAGTGATTTTCTCTTCTAGAACGGCATTGTGATATGGAATATCCTGTTCTACAACTTCAATGCTATACATTTTTAAGTTTCATTGTTCATCCTTGTTTTTTTTTTTTTTCTCCAGTTACTGCCCTTTTAAAAATTGCAGCATTCTGGTAAGCCTGTCTATACTTGATACTCTGACTTCATCTAATATACTGTTCCAAATTTAAATTTATTGAGAAATTTGATTTTATATGACTCATAATAAGTAATGTCCTAATATTTATTTTATATATTTATTTGAAAAAATCAATCTTATATGCCTCATAATAGATAATTGTTCTAATATTTCTATTATATATTTATGTGCAGAAATGTACCTAAAATATTATTTTGAATGAAATTACTTCTAATGAAGGATAATTTTTTTGAATTTATGAGCTACTTGACAAAATCTAGTTCTCTTAATTTACTGCAATTTGATTTAAACTTAATTCGAATTGGGATTATATGAAGGGAAGAACTTCGAACAAGGTGGGGCAGGGTAGGATTCGAAATGGGATCATTATTATTAGGTGGTCCTGGACCATTTTTTGGGTTATCACATAATCGGGTGCGTATGGTTTTCTATAAGGTCAACAAATTTGAGGAATGTTTGGTTGACAAGTGTGGGCTTCGAAAATTTTTGCCCCTTTACTTTTTTGGGAGAGTTTTAACGAATTAAATTATGGGATAAATTTTAGAAGACATATTGGACTTGAAATAAGACATTATCCATATATTTCACCATCATTTTGGGAGGATTTTATGATTTTAGTTCTAGTTTTTTTATAGGCACAAGCCCCTATAGGTAATTACAATGGTGGG
>NW_021497021.1:0-269 GCF_001605985.2 Dendrobium catenatum
ATTAGATAATAAAAAAATCTTTTCTTTATGAGTCAATATTTTGCATACCATACATGCTAAGGCATCTTGGCTTCAAAGCCAAGCTATAAGCCCTACCTTCTAAATAAAAACAACCCTACCACTCTACATTTGCATTGAGACCGGACGACATAGTTTTAAAAGCGATTAGGAGGGTTAGCTGGTCGTCCCTTCCAGGCGGGACAATAAATCCAGAAGTCGGGCGGGCTATGCTTCTTGTGAGGTGTAGCTTGTAAGTCTCTCTTTGCACT
>NW_021497022.1:0-526 GCF_001605985.2 Dendrobium catenatum
AAAATTTACTTCTCCCCTCACCCTAATCCCACCGTCGGCCTCCCCTCCTCTCTACAATCCGCCGACCACCCTCTTCCCTTTGGAGAATTCTTCGCGGCAACCTTTCATTCTCCTCTCAATGATGTATGGAGGAACCCGAGTGGAACTTCGGGTTTGAGTACGACAATCAAGGAAGAGTTAATATCCTCAGATCGCCGTTCTTCGACGTCGGTTTTGATTTCGACGACACCGTCGAAGAATACCTGGATCGGATTCTACCAACACTAGTGGAATCCATCGACGACTACTTCTCCGTCTACACGTGGATCATCAAAGGACGTAGTCCCGCGTCACCTTCGCATCCGGCGCCTTCCTCTCCTTCCCTACGGATCTATGGCACCGTCGCCCTCGGAGTGGTCTCGTCACTTGTGTGGTTGTTCTTCCTCCAACGAACCTAGAAGTAGGAGCATGAGCGTGGCCTCAAGGTGAGACGATTGCTTTGTTAACCGCCGGATTCTAGTTGGCCATTCATTTTCATTACTTGCTA
>NW_021497023.1:0-492 GCF_001605985.2 Dendrobium catenatum
AGGCCTGAAGCATTCCTCCACTATATATCACACAATAAGGCTGAAGCATTGTCTCCATTTAGCATTGTCTCTAAGAATAAAGACACTCAGCCACTTGAGCATCCTCATCTCTATAATACTCAACTTAATTTTTTACTTCTCTTTTAATGGCCAATATTATGTGACATAAAGCATTGCAGGTCTCACCATCATTTATAGAATTTTCTCTTAAGTTTGAGTGGTCTTTTTCTATCACACAACAGGTTTGATGTATTCCTCCACTTTAACCAACTAACTTGAATTGTACTAATAACATGTTTTCTTATTAATGACTTGATCGCCCAAAGCACTTCTCCATAGCATATGTAAATCCTTTCTTTTCTAAAATTAACTCTCCATAGCACTTCTCTTTGAACTGTATCATATGTTTTTTTCTAATTCAATAAGTATCATATATAAATCCTTCTTATTCACTATATATTTCACCATGGATAAAGAAAAAAAGATATGGGC
>NW_021497024.1:0-331 GCF_001605985.2 Dendrobium catenatum
CAAATTTCCTGCTTGAAAGGGATGTGGAATAGGAAAGTATTTAAGGCATTGGCATTGGATTTCAAATTCAGAAAATATGTTGACCGGCCATAAAGAAAAAAAAAAGGGGTTAGAAAATAAACAAGTGGGGACCACAAGTAATAATTTCAGAATTTAATCCAAATCTGAAATTAAAATTTCAGCCTTGATAGTATTAAGAGGTTTCCTAATTAAAGCAATCAATTAGATTGGATTTGAATTTTGAATTCAAACTCAATTCTAATTTTAATTGGATTGCCATAATCAAGGGAGCCATTTTAGGAAACACTTAATAGCCAATTAACTCCAAATT
>NW_021497025.1:0-1072 GCF_001605985.2 Dendrobium catenatum
ATCACATACTAAAAAAAATGACTCCATAATATGCTATGCTCTTTATAAGAAGTCTAAGGCTTCTATTTATATTTTTTTCTAAATAACTGAATTAAACACAATCATAAACGAGTGTGTTAGCTCACCATTGGCCACTTTAGTTCATTAGTTTAACTGACTCCTATCGTGGTGTTGGGTGATTTAGCACTACAGCCCTCAGTTTGTTGTTATGGTACTTCCTGGATAGCACTTTGACACTAAGCTCTCTAGTTGAATTCTATGAGCTCTCCACTGCAATGCTAAAGGTGTGGCAGTAAGGTGCTGGAATGAGCTTCGACATTGCGACACAAGTTCAATTTTCTTGAATTTTCATAATTTTCCTACACAAAACACACATATTAAATGCAAAAATATCATAATAAAAGTAATTTGGAATAATAATTTTTATCATATAAATGCTTAAAGTTGATATTCTTTTATCAGGTTTGATTATGTGGACAAGCATTTACAAATTTTTGGATGTTAAAACCTTAGAGGTTTGACGGTGTTATTGATCCCATGGTGGTAAAGGATCGACTGATGACATTTGAAAAACTTTGTTTGTTATAGTGTCCTCTTGAGAGGAAAGTGCCTTAGGCAGTATTTCTGCTAGATGGGGAGGTTGAGCATTGGCAGTTGAGTAAGTAGATAAAGAAGTTTTAGAGAAGGATGAATTCCTATATTAGTTTGGAGAAGTTTGTAGATACTCCCAGATTATAGTTTATACTTTCATCTGTATAACAATAAATGTAGGAGATATTTTTTAGGCTGATTCAGGGGAGCATGCCTATGTTGCTTTAGGAGGTAGAGTTTACTACCTTAGTAGGAACATTTTAAAGTTAGCCAAACTTTTTGAGGAAAAGTATCACATAATTTTGAGAAGGCTTTGAGATAGTTTAAGATAGCTCTTGGTTCTATTTCATATTTTTTTATTTCTCTAAGCTAGTGGAGAGAGCATATCTGATTGAGAATAACATATCAGCTACTCAGTAGCAATGGGCTACTAGCAGGTACATATTTAGTGGAGAAACATTTGGTTATGCATTTTTTGGGA
>NW_021497026.1:0-267 GCF_001605985.2 Dendrobium catenatum
CGCCTCGAGGCGCAGTTACGCAATTTTAAACCTTGAAATAAACTAAGCAAATAACTTGAACATAAATATAATCTGGACCTAAATGAATCCGGACCTAAATAAATCACAAGGACTTGAATCGACTTTGGATTACACAAGACATTGAATTTGAGTTGAACTCATTTGACTCCGATTTGACTCAAATGAACTTGGTGCAAGGAGTTTCAACTTGAACTTCTACTCAAACTCAGTCTAGAACTTGAACCTGCACATATAATGACAAAGAAC
>NW_021497027.1:0-829 GCF_001605985.2 Dendrobium catenatum
ACTTTTTAAATTTAAAGGGAGTCTTAGGAATTTTTGAAGCATCTACATAAAACATTATTAATTTTAAAGCTTAATTTATTATTTTCCCCTTCAATTAATACCCTGTATGAGCATGGCCGCCTATATCAAATTGAGTTATTATAAATCATCCTTAACCTAAGGGTAATATATCGGACAATAAATTACATCTCAAAGAGTCAAAAATTAAGTAAACAATCACATCGACATCATCAAATAGCATAAAGTAAAAAATGACAAAAAGTTTGGCACATAGTAAAAATGTAAACACCAGTCTAGCCTAGATCTAAAAGTGGTGTCTAAGAAAGTCATCTAAAGTGTGCTACGTAGGCTGTGTGGTTTGGATTTGTCCTATATAGAATAATTAATTAAAGTCATTTGAAGTTCTGGTTGGTTGAAAGGCTTAAGGGTATATTTAATTAAATTTAAATTTTAATGAATTAAGATGAATTTTAAGACATATTATTTAAAGTTAAATGGCCACCCCATTTATTTCTCATCAAGCCCGTTAAGTTTATTTCACCTTCTTTGTGGCCAACTTAGTAGCCTTATAGGCTTGGGTTACCTAGTGGTAACTGATATGATTTGATTTAAGAATTTAAATTTGATGAATCATAATTAAGGTTGATTGATTGCAGGTTTGAAAGTTAAATTAGTGTTTTCTAAAATTTTATGTGATTTTGGAATTTTAAGAATTCTTTGGATTATTTTAATCATTTAATTAAGGAGTCAAAAGTTAAATTTTTAATTAAGAATGATTTCTATAAATTTAGCATTTTTATAAAATATTAGATTTTAAGATGATCAGTTA
>NW_021497028.1:0-201 GCF_001605985.2 Dendrobium catenatum
CATAGGCAGTTTTAAAATTTTCCTCAATTTATTATTTAAACAAATAAAATATTAAATATATGATAATAAAAAAGATAAAGTTTATAATGCTTATTCATCATATTTTGAAAGAGTTGAATGACTACTTCATTATCAATACAATATAATATTTCTTTTTCAATATAAACAATTAATATATCATTCAACCATTGATCTCTAATT
>NW_021497029.1:0-488 GCF_001605985.2 Dendrobium catenatum
CCTACGGTCCGAGGGATTGGCTGCCCAATCTGAGTCACCAAAGGCGTGAAGCTGTAAATTGACAGCTGTAATAGGCATAACATAATCAATAGTTTCACTGAGATACCTCAAAACCCGTTTAAGGTATTGAAAGTGTAGTTGGAACGGTTTGTGCATATGTTGGCACAGGTAATTCACATCAAAGGCTACGTCAGGACGAGTAATGGTAATGTACTGAAGGGAGCCCACAAGTTGTTTGTACAAGTCAGCTTGAGGAAATAGAGGATAGGTATTAGTTGGTGTTTGTAATTTGGTCTGTAAAGGGCTGAGGGCAGGCTTATAGTGAAGCATTCCTGCTTTGTTTAGAACTTCGTGAATATAGCGAGATTTGCTAAGGTGTAGAGATTGTTTGTGATGAGAAATTTGAATGCGGAGAAACTGCTTGATGGGACCAAGGTTCCTCATGCGAAATCTGGACTGTAGTTGTAACAGCAAGTTGACAATGGCTT
>NW_021497030.1:0-239 GCF_001605985.2 Dendrobium catenatum
ATCACTATTATGCCTAATCCTAAAGAAAAAAAGAATTATAACCTAAAGGAAAAAGAAAACTTGATTTAACTAGGATAGTAACACAAATGATATTATCTACTACTAGCACGTCTAATCATGAAGAAAGGAAGAATCATAACCAAAAAGAAAATAAAACTCATTAAACTAATATGATGCCTCAAATGGTGTTGCACATGACTAGCATGTCTAATCTTAAAGAAAGGAAGAATCCAAACCTT
>NW_021497031.1:0-305 GCF_001605985.2 Dendrobium catenatum
GAAAAAAGTCTAAAAGCCGCCGTAAACATGGCCGTCGTAAATCCGCCGGAAAATGCCGCCGAAAATCAGTGTTTTTCCTGTAGTGATATGATCGATAGGGCACAAAGCCCTCTGTAAGCTAAGGTATATTCAAATTTGTCCCCTTAGGAAAATATCCATCCCAGGTCTACAAGGTCCCCTTGGATGAAACAACCCATGGCTGCCGACAAGAATCCTTCTGTCAGGTTGGGTCGACTACCTCCTCTAACTAAGTAGACTAAGGACCATGATGGCCCGGGACGACGGAACCATGGGATCTTGATCGG
>NW_021497032.1:0-355 GCF_001605985.2 Dendrobium catenatum
TGTTAAGGGAGGGGAAAATTATTGGGTTCGGACACCAGACATCATCCAGAGCCCAATAAAAATGCGCCACATCACCCTCTACTCCGTACTATGAAGTATTAAACTCAATACCGAGCTCAGTATTACTCGGTACTGGATGACATGGTTGTGCACCTGATTGGTCTCCAAATGATAAGTTGTGTCTGGTTTCCGAACCCAATAATTCCCCCAACAGAGGCTTCATTTAAGCAGTAGTCTTTGGTTCGTTTGATACCGCTTTCTTATTATTTTTTAAAATAGTTATTTAGTATAAAAAAATTTCTTATAAAAAGTTGATTTATAAAATAATAAAAAATTGTGGCAAACCAAAAAATTT
>NW_021497033.1:0-306 GCF_001605985.2 Dendrobium catenatum
ATCTTTTTATCCTAGGAAGAGTCTTTATTTTACTCACAAAAATTTGGGGCCCTTCACAAATTTTTGCTTGCATCAATTTGGTATCAGAGCAAGTTGTCGTGTGGGTCTTGGTGTCATATATGTGAGTGTCATGTAAGTTTTTGTTTTGAGTCTAAATGGATAGTCCATGCAATAATCCTTCAGAAGCCTCATATCAAGATTCAAATGCGTCCCAAAGAGAATTTGACCACACCAAATTTACAAATGAACCAACTATTATGGATGTGAATATTCCAATTGTAGAAGGGATTCCATCGCAAGGAAGTT
>NW_021497034.1:0-222 GCF_001605985.2 Dendrobium catenatum
TTGAGGACTTTTGTTAGGAGAAAGAAATTGATCACAAAATTTTTGCACCTAGAACCCCTCAGTAGAATGGGGTAGTCGAAAGAAAAAATAGAACATTAATAGAAGCCATCTTAGCAATATTGGCAGAGTACTCATTTTCTAAATATTTTTGGACTAAGGCGGTTAGCACTGCATGTTATGTTCTGAATAGGGTGAATGTGAGATCAAAGTTAAATAAAATAC
>NW_021497035.1:0-289 GCF_001605985.2 Dendrobium catenatum
TTGCCCCCTATTTTCGGACGTCGAAGCTTCAGGAGTTCGAAAATACGCGTCACAAATTTTGGAGAATTTTCTATGTGATTCAGAATCCAATCTTGCATGTAGGAGCCTCAAATGGCTTTAAAAGTGCCGAAATTGAGTCCGGAACGTCAAAAAATGGTCCCGGGGACCCCAAACAAGTTCAATTTGGCCTTTCTTCTAGCACCAGGGGGCCCAAGCAAGAGGCAAGAAGAAGAAGAGAGGAAGAGAAGGACTGGAGGTAAGAAACTCCTCCACGACCACCATCGGAATT
>NW_021497036.1:0-207 GCF_001605985.2 Dendrobium catenatum
TATGTTGATTCTTCCAAGTCTGAAAGTGATGATATTGGCTTAATCACTAAGTAATTCAAAAGCTTTCTAAGGAAGAATAACATGTATTATCAGAAGTAGAAAAAAGGTAAGGATAGCAAAAATTATAAAAGTTCTTTTGATGTTGTTTTTTTTTTAATGCAGGAAGCCTGGATATGTCCAAGCTGATTATCCTACACTTAAGGATTA
>NW_021497037.1:0-387 GCF_001605985.2 Dendrobium catenatum
TGGTGATTGAATAACCTTCCACGATATTATGATTTAAAAAATTAGCCATGATCAAAATTCAAAAGCTTTTAAAAACTAGATTTTTTGAACACTACTCTGATAGCACTTGAAAGTTCGTTAGGGATGTTAGGCCCTATAAACTGGCCCAAAGCTAATAAAGAGAGAGAGGTGAATTGGTAAAAAAGAATCTTTAAATTAAAACATAAATCAAAATCAATATCACCACAAAGAAAACCAAATGTTGAAATTAAATATGGAAGTAATAAAGGAAATAACACATCAGATTTATAGTGGTTTGGTCAAACCTTGACTACATCCACTCCTTGGAGGCACCCTCCAAGTATTGTAGTAAAATAAGTATCTCTCCTTTAGCCCCCTCAGCTAGGC
>NW_021497038.1:0-294 GCF_001605985.2 Dendrobium catenatum
ACTTGCCTTTTCCTGTTTTAAAGGTTTTAAATTGTTTTAAATGGATGTCAAAAGTGCCTTTTTTTAATGGGGTAATTGAAGAAGATGTTTTTGTAGAACAACCTCCAGGCTTTGAAAATTTAAAATACACAAATCATATTTTCAAACTAAAAAAGGCATTATATGGATTGAAACAGGCACCTAGGGCTTGGTATGAGAGGTTGAGCACCTTCCTACTTAAAAGATCTTTTGAAAAATGAAGTGTAAATACAACTCTTTTTCTAAAGAAATTTGGAAATGATATACTCATTGTTC
>NW_021497039.1:0-376 GCF_001605985.2 Dendrobium catenatum
TCAATAAGGTTTTTAGGATGGACTACTCTAGGCTGCGAGGCTATGTGTTCTAAGGAAGCCTGGTTCCTCGAGCTTAATGACACAACGCCAAGAACCTATTGATGAAAAATATAAAATAATTTAACTCCCAAAATCACTAAATAATTAATTTTTTTTAATATTAATCCACCCTTAATTCCTAACCAACTTAATCAACCCCTATTGCTATTAGGTAACCCAGGCCTATGAGGCTATTAACTTAACCACAATATAGGTGAAATAAACTTCACGGCCTCGGTATGAAACAAAGTTACCAATCATTTAATAATTAAAATTAACCTAAGTAAAGCTTTAACACATTAATACTTAAACTTTAATATAAAATTCTCCTTCAAAC
>NW_021497040.1:0-322 GCF_001605985.2 Dendrobium catenatum
TCGCGGGTACGCACATCCAACAATTTGGATCTAAAAGCCACACGCCCAGATGTATCGCTGGTGAACTTACCCATCCGTGAAAGATGCTCCGGGGTCATAGTAGCTCCTCGATCCCGAAAGAGAGCAATCAATCCCATAGCCACTGACATTGCTCTAAACAAAAGTTGGAATATGCTCACACCGCACCATTGCAAGACTTCAATCAGCTCAGTAGGAGGCAGAAAATGTAAACCAGCCCGCAAGTGGGCCTCAGAAACAGTCACGTACCCAGGAGGAGGAAGATTTGCCCTATCAGACATCCTCGGGACCATCGTCTTCACAT
>NW_021497041.1:0-1538 GCF_001605985.2 Dendrobium catenatum
AAGAATGGAAATAGTAAGAACTTGTTATGAATTTTATCTTCCTTAATTTTTGAAGGTCGATTAGAATGAATAATAATATCCATTTAAGAAATGTAGTATGCAGAAAAAATACACATGTATGCATAACTGAATATATAATGTACCAGAATAGAAACAATTTAATATAAACTACAAAACATTTAAATATTATGAGATTCCTCCATATGATATTTTTATTCCTATTTAAACAATCTTGTTGCGTCCAGAGTATTCGCGGCGGTAGAGAAATATAAAGTTTAACGTCTTAGCGTTGTACGAAAATCTGGCACGCACACAGATAAGAGAGTATGCAGCATTCATCAAAGACACCAAGATTTTTACGTGGAAAACCCCTAAAAAGGGGGGTACCACGGGGCCCAGCCAAATTTGAATGAATCCACTAGTATTGCAGTTGATTACAAATGAGACCCTTCCTTGGGAGAAGGCCTTAGATTGATGTACATTTTATAGAGTACATTACATGATGTGAATACAAATAATCACTATTGACGTGTTCATTTGATCGGGAGGACCATAGTCTGGTGACAGAGGTCAGAAAGATTGTAGTCTGCGGACGACGTAAGTCAGGAGGACCATAGTCGACTGGCGACGGAGGTCGGAAGGACTGTAATCGGTGGACGGCGTAAGTTAGAAGGACCGTAGTCGTCGGGCGACAGAGTTCAGAAAGACTATAATCGACAGGTGACATAAGTTATGAGGAGCGTAGTCAGCGGGCGACGGAGGTCGGAAGGACTGTTGTCTGATGACGAAGGTCAGAAGGACGACGTCAGGTAAAAGTCAAATAATGAAAAGAAGTCCATCTTTGGATAGACGTCTAGCAAAAGTCTGATAACCGGTAGAAGCACGACGTCGGGTAGAAACTTGGCGAAGAGTGAAGGTATGGTGTCGGATAGAATTCCGACGTCTGTTGGTGGCCGAGGAGAACTCCAGCATCACTTGGGCGGAGTTTCGGCGTCAGGAGGGAACTCTGTCGTTAATTGGGAAGTGTTTCAGCATCCTGTGAAAGTTGTGTAGAATTCCAGCGTCTCCTGAATATCCAGCAGAATTCCGGCGTATTCAGACGGCGGAAAGAACTCCGGCGATGGTCGAGGATGAGCTGATTCTCCTCCTTATTCTTTTCTTCTTGCTTCTTCTTCTCTCTCTTGCTTCTCTCCCCTCTTATGAGAAATGAGGGCTCTATTTATAGATTTTCTGGAGTGGCAGAGCTTGTAAATATGTGTGAGATCAGGGGAAAATAAGGAGTGGTTGAATGAACGGCTGATATTGAATCCTTTGATTGTACACCGTTCGTCAGACATTTGAAGGTCTTAGTGATGTTGGAATTTGGCGATCTTGGGCTCGTTGGATTTTTCTCGTCGAGCCGCTCGATTCGACTATAAGCTCGTCAAAATCAAAGACCGTTTGGCAACTCAAATTGTGGTACGAACTTTCCAATAGCGCTTTGGGTGCTCGATTTGGGCTCAAATTGAGTTGAATTTGATGTCGTTGGGTTCGTATTT
>NW_021497042.1:0-228 GCF_001605985.2 Dendrobium catenatum
ATCTGTTTATCGAACCTTGATCTTCAAAATCTTCTTGCTTGCTTTCTTCTGTCTTTTTGTCTTTTTTCTTTTTTTTTTTTTTTGACAGACTAAAAAAAGAAAAGTACTCAAAGAAAGACTCAAAAGACTCAACCTAAAAACTTAAGACAAGACTCACAAGACTCACAACTTGACTTGACTTGACAAATGATTTGACAAACAAAACTTTGACAAACTACTACTTGACGA
>NW_021497043.1:0-750 GCF_001605985.2 Dendrobium catenatum
TATTTCTCTTAGATTAATCTATCTGATTTTTTTTTTTTTGCATCATTAAAATTTTATGTTATTACTATCAAACATATGTTTTAGATTTCGTTTGAGATTAGTTTTTACTATTCATGAAGCAATATTTTAGTGCAAAAATTTTTAATTCAAAAAAGTTTTGTATTAAGAAATTGTTTCATAAAGCAGTAAGAAAGCTGTCTTGAATTCAACCTTAAGGCATCTCCAACCGAACATTATACTCTTGTTTGACATCCTCAAACTTCTCTAATCGAACGACAAAAGGAGTGCATTCTCTCATTCGTGAATAGTGTGTCGTCAATATTTGCGTTGTATTATTCACAAAAGCATTTTTGGCGGAAATATAGAAAGCGGAAGGGAGAAAAGCTAGCACGTGTGGTTGAGTAAAAATATACATATATTTTTATTTGGTTAAGAAATAGAGTTCAATTGGAAATGAATTATTGCATTTTAAATTATTATTGTATTTTTTAGTGGAAAATAAATTTTTCGCTTGGAGATATCTTAGAAATTCAATGTGAGCAATGATTTCAAGATATGTAGGGGTTGGAAAAACGGGTAGACGGGTTGGGTTCGGGTCGAATTCGAATTGACTGGGTCTAAACGTGTCAACCTGAACCGTTTTTTGCAAAAGGGCCAGGTATTTCAACCCAAACCCTAGCCGCACAGATTACCAGGTTGACCCGACCCGCACACCGTTTAGTAAAAAAAAGGGGCGAGTGCAACGGACGA
>NW_021497044.1:0-358 GCF_001605985.2 Dendrobium catenatum
TGAGTTCTCGATCGCTGCCCCATTCGCGGCTATAAAATGAAGCCGAACGTTCAGCTCTCTCCCATTCGCTACCTCTCTCCCATTCGCTACCTCTCTTCCACACGATCAAGCTCTCCGATCCACATCTCGACTCCCTTCCGGCACCCGATCTCCTCCCGACACTTCCCATCCCGTCTCCCTCCTCCGAGCTCCTCCGAGCCGCTCCAATCTTCCGATCCCAGACGTCCACCTTCCGTCGCCTCCCAAGCCGAGAGAGAGAAAGAGAGGGAGAGAGAGAGAAATAGGAAGAGAAGGAGCCACCGACCTCATCTCCCCAACCCAAAGCCGAGCTCATCCCGTTCGTCCCCTTGAGCTCCTC
>NW_021497045.1:0-2880 GCF_001605985.2 Dendrobium catenatum
TCACCTGAAAATATATCAATAATTAAGAAAGTTGACAGCATTAGTAACAACAAGATAGATTATGGTGCTAATAAATATAATTTTAAGAAAACTCTTTATTACAATATTTAAAAGAAGTATAAAAAAGGCAAAATAAAATATAATTGTTAAAAAAGGGCCAAATAAAAATATGTCAGAGTTAAGCATGACAGTTATGTTAAAATTTGGAAAAAAAAACTATAAATCCTTTTTACAACTATAATAAATGTATGTTTTTTAAATATTTTTATACTGAAGCATAAGTATTTTAACTTCTTTTAATTTTCATTAGTTTGTAACAAATTGCTTTGATTACATCTTTCTTTATTATGAAAGTTTTACCTTCCTTATATATATATCAAATTTGTGAACTAAAAGCTAAGCATTACATCCTTATAAATATGTTTATGATCCTTTTGCATTTCCATAACAATGAAAAGAGATATGATGAACATTTTGAGCATATGATTATGAGGTGAGGGAAGTTAATATGAATTATTAATAGGATGATAATATAAAAAAAGTCTTGCCATATTAAATTCTTACTAGGATGAGTTACAATACATATAAAAGTCTTGCCATATTATAGATAGAAATGGATAACTCATATTGTTACATATTGTTCAGTATGAAGCGAAGGCGAGCTTGCAGCTGAGTTTGTGTTGGACAACATCTGAAACTGATAATAAATTCTGATTGCATATACTGCCAGTCTTTTCCATTAAGAAATTCCTTCTGTTTACCATCTTCTGAACGTTCCAACAACATTTTATAATTTTTTAATAACTTTTCATCATGATAATGGCACCATTCACAATATTGAATGCAATGATCTAGATCTAGCATCGACCTTCCAAGCCCCAGTTTAACATTACCTTCTTTATCGACTCCTAGTTCAAGAATCCTAGCCTTCAGGAATTCTATTGGTACAATGTGGTCCATTCTTTGTTGTAGTTCTTTCCAACTCACATCTCGAACTTCAAAGCCAGCCCGATTTGCCTTATTCTTTTTCACCTCCTGAAACTCGTGCCACAGAATGCAATCCTCATCTTCCCCCCAATCATGCAAAACACATCTGAATACTTCGTTTGATGATGCTCTAGCTTCGAGGATAGCATCAGTCGGAAATGATAAACTCTCACGTAATCAGCTAACTCCACGGACAATCCTTCTTCTGGTGTAATCATCTCCATAGGCATTCATACTAGAAGTTTGTGATTTGCTGAGTGATCTAACAGAGGTGGTAGATTTGACCTTCAAAGTTTGATAAATATAGAGAGAAAAAAGATAGATAGCAAGATAACAAAAAATAGAGAGTAATAGATAGGAAATATAACATACGCAAAATGATAGCTACAAAGATGACAGCTACATTCAAAGGTAATAATGTCATACTACAAGTTATAGATGTTTTACTTAAATACATCCGTGATTACACCAATTTTCTCAAATGAAATCCTAGTTCATGCGGCCAAATCTAGTTGGGCAGGTGGCTCTGTTATGTCCGGCTAAGTGGCAAGCTCCGCAAACCCTATTGCTCCGTGGTGGTGCCTCGTCCATTGTATTGCGATACTGATTTATCCTTGGACATCCAGATCGCCTTCGGTAATTTGGGGGGAGAAGCGGTATCATGCTTGTATTCGGGTTATGCTCTCCCCATTCTTCCTTATTAGGGATATGGTGAAATTCTCCTGAATAACTTAATTTGTAGTTGTTATTCGTGTAATAGGGAGAGATATAATCAAAATGTGTTAGTCTTAACAGTGCTAAACAACTAACCACATGTGAACAAGGTAAGTGATATAGCAAAGGTTTCCCACAACTACACTTGCACCTCCTCCCGTCTAATATGTCGACACTATATGATCTGGAGGACATGTCAACAACTTGAAATTCATGCAAGTTAAGACGGATTGGTTCTGTCATTCGTCTAGCCTCATCCTCAACTCTTTTAAGTGATGTCTGTACACGTGGTGCAAAGAAGTTATTGTTTTGTTGCTCTTCAGTTGCAATGAATTCCAACTGTCTCATAAACATTGCAATAATGTTATAGTAGATGGCCGTAATCAAGGCTTGAATTGGCAATCCTCGTGCTCGCTTCAAAACTCCATTAAAAGACTCAGCTGCATTAGTTGTCATTACACCATATCTAAATCCACCATAATTTGTTAAAGACCTACGGCTCACATCACGGTCCACGAGCCATTGGTGGATGTCTACTTTGATCCTCTTCATATCTTCCATACATCTATTAAAATACCCTTTATCATATGTATTGCCTGCTGCGTACATTTTCTGACACAAAAACTCATCGTCTCCTAACCCCATATGTCGTATTGCTTTCTTGAAATTCTCACGTAGATGTCTTAAGCAGTGCCGATGAGCAACATTAGGAAAGATTTCCCTACAACCTCTAACCAAACCAGCATGCCTGTCTGATATGATACAGAGATTGTGCCTGTTCGTAACTACGAGGAGTAGCTCATTCACTTGTCTTAGAAACAAAATCCATGATTCGTTACACTCTGACTCAACAATCGCAAATGCAAGTGGACATAAACAATTATTAGCATCCATTCCGATCGCAGTTAATAATGTCCCCCGATATTTACCCAGTAGGAATGTGCCATCAAGACAAAGAACTGGCCTACAATAATTCCACCCAGTAATAGAAGGACCAAATGCCCAGAATAGTCTTTGAAACCTGTTTGTCTGTGTGCTTTGAATTCTATATACCGTTCCAGGCATTGCAGATGCAACAGCATCCATGAACAAATTAAGAGTGCGATAAGACTCCTCCCAACTGCCAAAAACTACTTTTATTTCCTTCCTCCGAGCATCCCAAGCCTTCATGTATGACAC
>NW_021497046.1:0-306 GCF_001605985.2 Dendrobium catenatum
CGAAAATACAGATGCTTTATGGTTATATAAGGGAAAGAAATTTTCATATATGGATCATCGTCGTTGGCTACCAGAAAATCACTTATTCCGTCAACAGAAACAGTACTTTGACAATACAGAAGAGATCCGTAAAGCACCTAGAAGGAATACTGGCAGTAATATTTTACAAAAATTACAAAATGTTCAGTTTCATTTGGGGAAATCTAGAAGCTTGAAAAGAGGGCGTACTGTAGAATGCAGTGAGCATCATATTTGGAAGAAAAAATCAAATTTCTTTGAGCTACCTTATTGGGAGTATAATTTACT
>NW_021497047.1:0-339 GCF_001605985.2 Dendrobium catenatum
AGTCAAGAATCTTCTCTGGTTCGTTAACAAAAGTCAAATCAGGTTGAATGTCTACCACCTCTGTACTAATCCTTTGAGCCTCATCTGAAATATATTTCCTTAAGGAGGAAATATGAAACACATTATATACTCCACTCATGTGTGCTGGTAGAATCAACCTATAAGCCACCTTTCCAATCCTTTCTGAAATCTCATTTGATCTAAATTTCTCGCCGGAAGATCGCCGCCGGAGAAGTCCCCGCCCAAGCCGTCCGCGCCTAGCCCGCTCGGTTCCGCTCGTTTGCGTGAAATGAGAGGGGGAGAGTTTCGGTTTGCCTAATAAGAGGAATTGGGGTTTGC
>NW_021497048.1:0-221 GCF_001605985.2 Dendrobium catenatum
TCAAGATATTGAAAAATGGAAACTTTTTTATCTAATGTTTTCAAATAATGCACTACTTTTAATTTGTTACGTTAAGCATGTTACCCAAGAGCATTGTAACACTCACTATCTTTTCAAATGCCTGCCATCATATCTATGTCATTGGTGTGCAATTTTTTGGTGCTAGTTAAAAAAAGAAAAAAAAAGAGTTATTATGAGCTTCTATGTGATGGTTGCATCTT
>NW_021497049.1:0-307 GCF_001605985.2 Dendrobium catenatum
CTATAAAAGATGTAGTATTGCACATACAACACTAGCATCTACGACCTAGCTAATGCAATCTGGACTTATTCCTTGTCAAAGGAAGCCAGCTAAATCCTCCTAATCGTGTAAAATCCATGCTGTCCAGTCTGGATGAAGAAGGGTGGGTAGTTTAGACACTAAAATTGGGATTTACAACTAAAGAAATCCCTAATTGATCCCACACTTATGAGTGGTATGATGCTTCTAAAACTAATGCAATTAAATCTTAATTTTAATTAGTTACTAATGAAATTTATGCTGATTGAAGTCTCCAAATCAATGATGT
>NW_021497050.1:0-1117 GCF_001605985.2 Dendrobium catenatum
TTTTATTCAAGTCATCAAACTCATCAAGTAATTTTATATGGTTGTCATCAATTAAAGTATGATATTTCCTAAGGATTTCAAAATCCTTTTGTAATTCTTTAAACTCTAAACTTAGACTAGCATATATTTTCTTCATTTTCCTATATGCATCATGCATGTGTTCAGAAACTTCAAAAAGTTCATTATAGGTTAAATCACATTTCTCTTCTTGATCTGACTGATCAAGACTATCGGCCATTAAGCACAGATTAGTGACTTCTTCTTCCTTCTAAGTCTCTGATGAATCTGAAGCTGAGTCCGCCTAGAAGGCTCTTTAAAACTTTTTCTTGCCCTTCTTTACAATTGGTTTCTCCTCTACCTTCTCCTTGCTATGAGTAGCTTTGAGTTTCGGGCATTCAGTCTTGATATGACCAGGTTTCCTGCACTCATAGTAAATCACATCATTTGAAACCTTGGCATTTCTATTAAATTTACCTCTATTTTAATGCTGGTGTCTCTTCTGCTTCCTCTTTAAAAAGCTTCTGAATTATCTAGTCATCAATACGATGTCGTCTTCATCCTCAAGTTTTGAGTGTTCACTCTCAGACTCTTCCACATTTAGTACTATGTTCTTCTCCCTTTGTGGTTCAACTGCATCAATCTTTCTTTGGCTAACTCCTTGCTCGTAAGCAATTAGCGAACCAAGAAGATTGTCAATAGAGTAAATGTTTAGATCTTTAGACTCTGTAATTATAATAATTTTAACATCATCAGCAGTAGGCAAATAATGAAGAATCTTATTAACCATTTCAGCATTCATTAGTTCCCTACTTAGTGCATGCAAAGAGGTGACTATTTATGTGAATATTGTGTATATATCAGAAATGGATTCATTTGGTTTTATGCGAAGCAGTTCATAATCATGCAACAAGATATTAAGTCTAGATTTCTTAACCTCATTAGTCCCCTCAAAAGTTATACAAAGTCTATCTCATATGTTCTTCCCACTTTTGCAAGTGAAAACCCGTATGTAGTCTTCTAATTTTAAAGCATAAAAAAACTATTCAAGCATTTGACATTTTGTTGTGCTAAGTCACGTTTTTCTACTGTCCAATCCGCAAAAGGTGTTTCAACTCTA
>NW_021497051.1:0-353 GCF_001605985.2 Dendrobium catenatum
GAAATTGAAATTTCCTGAAAGAAGAACAAGGCAATTATCATATCCTAGTCAAGCTCAGAACACGAGAAATTTGCCTTAAATAAACTGTCAAAAGAGGATGGGAGATTGCAAAATCAAGTAACACAAAAATTGCTCTGCCACAATAACAATAAGCCAAAGAATACAATACAAAGTAACTAAAAAAGACAAGGTCCTGTGTTATGAACCGGTTGGGGGCCGGTTCAACCGAACCGGCCACCCGCCTATTATTAGACCCGCGACCAAGAAGAGTCGCTGTTTTTCGCGAACGACACGAGGGAGCGGAACTGGCGGACGGCCGAGGCTTCGTGGGAGAGCGAAGTAAGTTTCCTTTT
>NW_021497052.1:0-207 GCF_001605985.2 Dendrobium catenatum
TTATTAGTATAAAAATTATTAGTTTGAGATTTATATGTAATTTGAGTTATTTAATTATCATGATTCTTTAAAATAAATATTAATAAGTTCTTAAATAAAATGTTAATAAAATGATGGACTCTATTTGCTCTATCATTTTTTTTTAAGAGTTGCATTAGGCATTTATTAAGAAACTAAAAGATACAATCCAACTTAATTACACAACCC
>NW_021497053.1:0-239 GCF_001605985.2 Dendrobium catenatum
TTTTAATTACCCTCTCTTACCCACAAGAAAAGCTCCATATACAACTCCCTCTAGCTGTTGCCGCCGACCCCCCCTTGGGTTTCCTGCCGCCGGCCAAGGCTCCCATCTCCGGCCGCCCACCTTGCCAACGCCCCTCACCACCCGACCTCCGTCCACCCACCTCCTCTCCGCTCATTTCGGTTTGGAATTTGAAAATTCAAATTTTCAAATTCTTCCCAAATTTGGAAAGTCTATATTTG
>NW_021497054.1:0-245 GCF_001605985.2 Dendrobium catenatum
GATCGCCCAAAATCACAATCCCCTCACTAGGTCTATTGCTACAAAAATTACACTCAATATATTTAGTTTTAGATACACTCGAGAGAAAACCTTTAGACTCTAAGGTTGACCTCCATAATTCAAGTTTATCTTCAACTCCCTCTCTAATCTTATGAATAAGAAGAATAGCATCAACAAAAAGCATACACCAAGATACATCCTCTTGCAAATGTCTAGTGAGAACATCCATGAATAAAGAAAAAAGA
>NW_021497055.1:0-828 GCF_001605985.2 Dendrobium catenatum
TGTTTATATTACTTCATTCGTTACTATGTTTTTTTTTAATATTATTAATAATAATTGTGTTCAAACTAATGGTTGAGATCTTACGAATACAATATGTGATAAGAGATCTTTTTAAGACAATATGCGATAAATAAACTAATGAAGTTCTACGGCGATATGAAAAAGATTACGCAAAACTTTTGAAATGTATCGCATAAAACATGATTCTCTGAATGATGTCAATACTCACATGAATCCCTCTGGTTCAGCAAATACTAATAGTGAAATATTTGTATGAATTGCTTCTCTAAATGCAAATGCTTGGTCTAAAACTCATTCTACCTCTCCTTTGAAAGTCTCTCACTTTATTAATGATGTTGTTTGTTCTATTAATCGTCTCTTAGAATTCACTCCCCAATGTTTAGTTGATATTATTTGTAAGATTACTATTAATCTTGCTAGTGTGGATCAATCTTTTTCAAATCTATCTCATGATGATATTTTTAGTATTCGTAAAGCATGGCATTATTTCAAATACAAGAAACATTTCATTCCTATTTTTTATATTTATGGTAGTTCAGCATTCCTCTTAATCTTTCTTTATTAGTGTGGAGAATCTTGAGATATTTTTTGCCTGTTGATTTTATGCTTCAAATCAAAGGTTTTAATTTAGCTTCCAAATGCAAATGTTGTTATAGTTCTGGAACTATTAAATTTGTTTTTCTTCTTAATCTAGTGGTTGCTAAGATGTAGATGGATATTCAAAATAGTTTAAACATCTATATTAGTTTTAATGCTTGCAACGTTATGTGTTTTTTAAATGATTTGAATTATAACAACTTTTCTGGC
>NW_021497056.1:0-325 GCF_001605985.2 Dendrobium catenatum
CTCCAATCAAAATCCTCAGAATCCACATCAAACACATCATAAAAAATCCGTACAGAAATCAGATCAACAGAATCATATATCGAATCAGAACAGAACAGAAATCACAGAAATCATAATTCCAGAAATTGAATCAGAACAGAATCATATAGATTAGATCAAATCAGAACAGAACAGAATCGTATCAGAATAAGATCAAATCAGAACAAAACAGATCAGCTCATAAATTATATCAGAATCGTACGGAAATCAGAAATCATATCAATTCAGAACATATCAAAAGTTAGAACGGATTCCCTGACTCTGACAGAATCTCAACGGATTCTGG
>NW_021497057.1:0-490 GCF_001605985.2 Dendrobium catenatum
AGGATAGTATTGAGAAGGAGGTGTTGCAGAATTCTTTAAAGACTCTTGAAGAAGATAACAAGAAAGTTAAAGGTATGTCTTTTAAAAAATCATCTACTAAAGTAAATAACAAATTCAGCATACTTGAAGATATGGTGGAGGAAGGAGAATTTGTTAATATTCCTAAAGCTAATGCTATTGATAAACAAAAATTTATGAATAAGGCTAATATAGAAGTGGATGTTAGCCTCATTACAAATGTGGAGGAGGTTAAAACAAGAGAGAAGAAAGAAGGAGATTCATCAAATATGAAGAAAAAAGGCTCTAAACAATTGAAAGATTTGGGTCCCATTAATCTTGCTCCTAGAAGTAAGAGACCTGAAGGAGAAGGTAAAGATAAGTTGGGGGCTTTTCCCCCACTTAGCCAACGAATTCATCCATAGTTTTTTGGAATTGTAGAGGAGCAAGAAAGACGAATGCTTCTCTATACTTGAAGGAGGTGGTTAAAAAT
>NW_021497058.1:0-311 GCF_001605985.2 Dendrobium catenatum
AACTATATAGATTTTGTAGAGCTCCCTGAGACCTTTCTAATGAGCCTAAGAACACCTAATTTGGACAAATGTGCAGGGAGTTATGAATTTTTTATGTTCCCTTGAATTTCTGGATTTATTAATCCGGCAATTACACAGTTAGCAGTCGTTACCACGCGAATCAGCGACGCGCGCTGATTCGCCAGGCAATGATTGGCACTAACCGTTAACGGCCGGATTAACCACAGCCGTCGGATGGCGGATTGAACGGTTGGGATCGAAGGCTCTCCGATACAGCGGGATCTAATCCGAGCTGTTGATCAAGATCAACG
>NW_021497059.1:0-208 GCF_001605985.2 Dendrobium catenatum
AATTGCTTTGCTGTGTCTGCTTATTTTCCAGTACTCTGTGGATGGATTGATGTGTTCGACAACTAGATTACCCTTAGGTTAGGTACGATCTGGATGTTTCACATAATTTTTTGCAGGTGGCCATGATCATGCAGGGCAATAAAAAGGGGGCTAAATTCAAAAAAAATAATAATTATTATAAATGCTTGCACAGGTGCTTCCGCTGTTA
>NW_021497060.1:0-252 GCF_001605985.2 Dendrobium catenatum
ACATAAGCTTAGGTCTAACAACCTAATTCATATTGAACAAGTTTCAACACACTTTGGGCCCTTCATTATTGAGATGAATTGTTTGTAGATAGGGTATGATCGCAAGCTCTTTGTTTTCACATGCTTGTCAAATTCAATGATCGGCATTTGTGATCTTGAGATAATTATACACCCATTTGAATTAAAATCTGATTCTCTAACTATAATTCAAGTTTGGATCCACAAGTCATTCTTTCCTCTTGTTGATAGTTA
>NW_021497061.1:0-590 GCF_001605985.2 Dendrobium catenatum
TTAATTTTATGCTTCTTTTTTAATGATCACCATTTTGAACTATAAAGCATTATAGATCTCACCCCATCTTATATATTTTTCTCTTAGGCTGGAGTGGAGCTTCTTTTGTCATACAACTGCTTGAGGCATTTGTACACTTCAACCATCCAACTTGAATTATACTAATAATACCCCCATCTATCTCACCATCGTTTTGAATAATAAACTCAAGATATCTAAAACGTGTACACTTTTTAATGACTTGATCAATCAAACTCACAATCACCCCACTAGAGCTATTTCTACTTAAAAGGAAAAAAAAAAATTGATATTACGGGAAAGAGGAAAAGAGAGAGCAACTTGTAGTATGTGCAGTAATTAGGTTCACTACATGAATATCAGCTATTTGCATCGCCAAAATATGCCGCAAAATTTGAGAAATCCATCACAAATCTTGTTTTGCGGTGGATTTGCGACGGATATGATTTCGAAGGTAAAACGAGCATCAGAAATATATTTGTGACGGACAAAATCTGCGGCGTAATAATCTCAATTGAAAAGACAGATTCGTTTTTGTGGGCTACCGTAGATTCCGTCACAAATTGTGGCGG
>NW_021497062.1:0-304 GCF_001605985.2 Dendrobium catenatum
TAATTGTTCATTTCATTTATCATGTTTGGTTCACCCTCAATTTATGCTAATATTCTTATGTTTCATATAGCATTTAATTTATTTGATAAAACATAAATTGCGTAATTGATTATCTTAAAAACTCAATTCATCCCACTTAGGCTTTGTTTGAGATTGGCTTCTTACTATTTTTTTAAAGCAGATTTATAGTAGAAAAAATTTTAATGAAGAAATTATGTACTAAAAACGTATTTTAAAAAGCAGTAAGTTGTCCCAAACAAAGCCATGGGTGTGGACTTAAACCAACCATATAATGTATATAACA
>NW_021497063.1:0-268 GCF_001605985.2 Dendrobium catenatum
CAATTTCAAACTAATTCCAAATGAATGAAACGAAAATTAACAATAGCAAGTTTTGCGGTAACCTCCAACTACAAAACAATAACAAATAGGAAAGAGCAAGAGAAATTTCCCCATGTTAAATTGGTTCCTTGAAGACAACAAACATTCAACAGAGGAAGCAATGATCAATAAATAACAAAAAAATCATTAATTTTGTAGAAAAGACATATAGGAAAAGAAACAAAACATAACAGAAATCATGGAAAAGTAAAGGAAGCATTGGTTTGAT
>NW_021497064.1:0-265 GCF_001605985.2 Dendrobium catenatum
TCAGTTTGTATAAAATAAGAGCTATTTCGAAGCTCTTATATTTAAGATCTCTTGTTTTACCTTAGAGGTGATCTTTTGCTGCTGTCTTGAACTGAGAAAGCCTAAAGGGGAGGGAGAGATAAGGAGAGAGAGAAAGAGGATTTTGTTAGGGGGAGCTTGTGAGTGAGTTTTACACTGGTTGCTCCAAGCATTGTTCCATGTCTTCTTCTTCCACCATTATCTCTTATCCTTGGAGGGTTGAGGGAGGTGTTCTTCAACAATCAAT
>NW_021497065.1:0-203 GCF_001605985.2 Dendrobium catenatum
ATATCTGATATCTGATTTGATATGATTATGATTCCGTTTCTGTTCTGTAAGCAAATCTGATTCTGATTTCTGTACAATTCTGATACGATTCTGTTCTTTTCTGATATGATCTAAATTTCTAATTTTGTTATGATTCTAATTCTGTTGATCTGATATGTCTGATCTATTCTGTTTCTGATTTGATATGACTTTTGTTTCCGTAC
>NW_021497066.1:0-341 GCF_001605985.2 Dendrobium catenatum
TATTTTAATTGGATACGGCTTTGGCGTATCCGACACATATCGGTGGAGTATCAGAGGCGTATCCGTTTATCGGTGTATCGGATACAGCACGCCTTCATAAATAGGTGTATCGGTGCAACATAACATTCTAGCTAACTCTCTTTACTTCATAATGACCCACAGAAGTAGTAGATCTGTATCATATATAGTTATTTATCAATTTATGCATTTGCTGATTGTCTTCTACTCTGATCGAAACTCTTCTAAAGCAAGAAATTTATCTCATTTTTATGAATCCTTAAGAAAACAGTAGTTGTCTTTTCTGTGGTCCAAATTGTAAGTTATTTTGAATTCCTATAAAC
>NW_021497067.1:0-314 GCF_001605985.2 Dendrobium catenatum
TATAATAAGATAACATTCATTGACAATTAATAAAAAAACATTATGAAATATTCAATATCGTATATGGATAAAAAAATTTGTTGCTTATTTGAATACTTAATTCTCATCCTATATAAAGAGACATAATTACATATGCGGAATCTGAACATAGAGAGCCGTTCAATTTCATAGCAGTGAACTGCAAAAATATAGTAAAAGCACAATTATTGTTCACCACTACATTTTTACTATTCACTGCTACGCTTTTACTGTTCACAATTATAAAACCAAATGGTTTGCTATGTTCGGACTCGGCACGTAATAATCTCTCGAAA
>NW_021497068.1:0-221 GCF_001605985.2 Dendrobium catenatum
TTTAGGAACAATCTTTGTATGTAACAAGCCTATTAATGTGTTGTTTGATACGGGAGCATCGCATTATTTCATTTCAGAGGAGTTTATTAACTCTTTTGGTTTGTCTTCCTCATGTATGCTCAAACCCTTATCAGTTTTGATGCCTAATGGGAGCCAGTTGGAAACCAACGAGGAGTGTCATATAGAGTTGGTTATTGGTGATAGAAATTTGGGAGCAGATC
>NW_021497069.1:0-314 GCF_001605985.2 Dendrobium catenatum
CTAGTCACTTCTAGACCCTTAATCCTGATATGGTGAATAATAAACTGCATTTTTCTTGACTCATTTCAGCCCCTAGTGGTCATGAGTCCAAAATGACCAAAATACCCCTGTGGGGGGCTCAAATGGTGATTTCAAACCAAACGACCTCCAAATTAAATGCAACCACCTCCAGTAACTTTCAAATATCAAATCAAACCTGTTGGACCCATTTCCAGGCCCTGGGTCAACCTGGTTGACCAAGTCAACATAGTTGACCCAAATGGCCGTTTAAGGGTCTAAATGGGTGTTTTGACCTAAATGACCCATTTAAACCC
>NW_021497070.1:0-273 GCF_001605985.2 Dendrobium catenatum
TAAGGAATCTATCCAATCTAGAGAAAATTCTACTCCTTGCATCCTTATTATTAGAGGCTGGACCAATAAACCCCGGATCAATTAAGCCATTTTCCAACATAAACTCCCCCATATCATTTGCAGCTTGTGAAAAATGAAAGGTCTTACCCCCTTTCTTCTCCTCACGGGACGTAATTCAATTGAAATCACCCCCCACTAATAAAGGGGATTCCATATTGTGATGTCTTGAAATATCATCCCAAACATGTTTCCTACAATATCTGTCTTTATCAG
>NW_021497071.1:0-324 GCF_001605985.2 Dendrobium catenatum
TGAAGACCTCATACATGCTCGAGTAGCGTGGTGGGATAAAAAAATGTACGGCCCGGTGTCCCTCGACACCTACCATACATGCTCAAGTAGCGTGGTGGGATGGCCCAGTCTCCTGGATTTTCCCCTAAACGGGAGAGACGTCGGGAGGCTGCCGAAATTTCGGGTGAATGTATGACTGAACTCGGACCTGTTCTAACTCAAAGAGAACAAATATTTGGACACATTTGAACAACCAAGGACTTGGAACTACGCTCAGAACTCAAATCAAATGAACTAAATGCACATCCAGTGGACTTTTGAATTTGCAAATGAAATTAAACATGA
>NW_021497072.1:0-431 GCF_001605985.2 Dendrobium catenatum
AGTCGGTGGGCAATGGAGGTTGGAATGGTCATAGTCGAGCAACGATGGTTGGAGGGGTTGTAATCGATGGTCGGAATGACCATAGTCAGGTGACGATGGTCAAAGGGAATTGAAAAAAAAAAAGCAAATGGTTTTATTAAGTTAATCATTAGTTTACCATGTTGTATAGTCTCTTTCTTGTCTAAGAAGCAATTTATTTAAATTAATGAAAATTAATTCATAGAACTTAAAGCGAAGGATGAAATTAAACATGGCTCATTTATTTTCTCCTATAATTGATGCTAAACATTTAATATGAAGATATTGGTTATCACCTAAAATTTAAATAAGAATATTTTTATATGTGCATGTTGCTAATTTTCATTATAAAACAGAAAGTTAGTTTAAATATTCTAATAGAAAGTTTAATATTCTAATATATATATATATAT
>NW_021497073.1:0-294 GCF_001605985.2 Dendrobium catenatum
ATGAGAAAGAAAATGATCATATTTAGGTTATAGAATCCTTTCTTATGTTTTGGTTTCTATTTGTTTGCATGACCCTATTTATAATGAAGGCTTCTTTTGTGATTCTTTTTTTATTGTTTATTAAAGTAGCTTTTTAGTACAAAAAATAAACTTTTATACTAAAAAGTTATCTTAAGAAGCTAGAAAGCAGTCCCAGACGAACCCGAAAAGTGTTCACATTAAATGAAATTTTACTAATTTAAAGGGAATAAAAATGAAAATTTGAGATTAGACAATTTAGCATTGTCTAATTTA
>NW_021497074.1:0-304 GCF_001605985.2 Dendrobium catenatum
AGAGAGAGATTGAGAGGGAGATATATATATATATATCAAAACTTAATCTCAGAGTGAGTAACTATTGATATATGGAGATAATTATCTCATGAACTTTAGTATATTCATTTGTTACATGTGTTTATATAACTAACACTTTTCATTATTTTTTTTTAGTATCATCATTAGGTATTTAGGTTTATATAAATAGATGGTTGTATGATATTAAAATTCATCTCTCATTCTTTTTTTCTTCTTTTTAACTTTGGTGTGAGATAAAGACTTGAGAAGTGGAGAAATTATTCTGTGCGGATATTGGACACAG
>NW_021497075.1:0-245 GCF_001605985.2 Dendrobium catenatum
CCCACATTTGGTACACTATAGCCATAGTAGTACTCCACTATCTGCAGTGGATCAGCATTTGAAGGAAAGAGATCAGGTGTTGGAAGAGCTCAAGAGGCATTTACTTAGAGCCCAGCAACTTATGAAGAAGCAGGCGGACGGCAAAAGGAGAGATATACAGTTTGCAGTTGGGGACAAGGTCTACTTGAAGCTCCGACCATACCGGCAGAGGACTATGGCCCAAAGGAGAAATGAAAAGCTTGCAG
>NW_021497076.1:0-282 GCF_001605985.2 Dendrobium catenatum
TAATCATCCGGGATGATCGTGAGATCGGCCGGGACGATCAAGCCAATTTTCAATCATCCAGATCATCTTCTGGGTGATGTTCTGGCCGATCGTCTGTGTTTTGAACTAAACGTACATGATGATATTACTATCGTCTTGGATGATAAAGTCGGTAACTTGCAATTATTGAGCTCTTTTGAAGCTCTAATATTTAACAGCTCTTGTTCAACATTTTTTTGAAGATCCTTGGATGCTGTCTTGACCTAAGAAAACCTAAAGGAGAGAGAAGGGGGGGGGGAGAGA
>NW_021497077.1:0-706 GCF_001605985.2 Dendrobium catenatum
TTTACCAACAAGTCACCTATTGTTCTTGAGAAAATACTTCGTACCTTGCTTGCATAGGTAGACTTGTAGCCATAATCTAACTCTAAATATTTTGCTTTCATTTTCCCTATCACCAGAGGCTTGCATATCTCCTTGTGCTTAGCATAAATTTCTTCATTCACTCTCTAGTTGAGGTATGGTTTTACTTGGTTTGGATAAGATAGTTGCTTAAAGAAGAGTCAGTGTTACTTTCTGTCTTCCTAGTTGCTTTTTCTCAATTTCTTTTATTGGTCGCTTTTCAGTTTCAGAGCTTGATGCCTTGGCTTCAGAAGAACTTATTGTGAACCTTTGAAAGGGAACCGTCGGCTGCAGAGTGCAGAGGGTACTACGACCGCACCACCCCGAAGGGTAGAGAAGATCGCAGACCTCCGCACTCCTCGCAAATAGGCCAATGGGAGGGCAGATTAGATCGTACATACGACTAACCATTGAGGATAGAGGCTTTCACCAACACACACTGATGGGTAGTAATATATATGACATGATCAGAACAACGGGTTTCCCCTACCCGATACATCAACTCAAGTAGGGTTTATTTAATGTGGGACTCAGTTTCCCACGGGCGCAAGCCCCCGTGATTAATTACATCTAGGGCTGCAAGCGAACCAAACGTTCGACGAGCTACTCGATGTTCGGTTCGATTAAAGCTCGTTCATGATCGTTTAAT
>NW_021497078.1:0-1069 GCF_001605985.2 Dendrobium catenatum
TTGTCACATACAAGTGGAAGGATTTGGTATTCAGATGCACAAGGAAAGATTCATATATCTCACTCAGGTGTAATGACCAGAGGATTTATGTATGAATAAGGAAGGCCGCTACAAAGGACCTTAGATACCACTTGCTACAAAATGAGGTCCCTAATGAATGATACAATTTATTCATGAAGAAGATATCTCGTATATACAAATGATGGCCGCCACAAGTACTAAATGACGCACAGGAGAATGTTGCAAGTTATCAATCAATATACATGGGAAGATTATTGATGAATGCAACCCATTCATCAGTCAATTTTAATATCAAAGTGAATGTGCTATATCATCCCTACAAGCATACAATGTCATGCTGCAAATGATACGACATATTCGTGAGTAAGGTATAAAGGACGTCTAGCAGATGAAGCAACTGCCTTACACCACTTCTACCATCAACATCAGAATATAAGCAACCATATTCAACCTTGTAAGCTATAAGAAACAATGGTTATCGAAGATGTATGCGAAAAGTTCAAGTGACCTTCTTGCAAGTAGATATCAAATTAGAGAGAAAATAAGGATATTACAACACTCCAACAATCAACATCAAGATACAAATACATAAAGACTACAGTAAAAAATACATCTACCTCCAGCAGTGGTGGATGTATTGTAAAGACCAAATACCACAACAAAGTGCACGAAGGATACGACAGATAGAAGCTCCCACGAGCTTCTGTTGGAGTCCCACTATAAATATCACATATCATCTACAAACAACATGCAAGATGACTACAACAATTGCAAGTATCCACGGGCTACTGTAGAAGACACGTAGTACACCCAGTTTATTGTCTACGAGCATCTATAAATACAAGGCAGGAGATTAGTTAGTGCACTATGACCCGCCTACAAAAATTAACAAATAGTGCATGACATTCTACCTGTACGAAGCAGCGAACAATTCTATCCAGAAGCTGGTATGCCACCGGATCTGCAACCTCCGTACAAGCAGACAGAAGGCGTCTATTCCAAGAATCCCCCACACGTGCACTGTAATTTGTATACACATAGGTACACT
>NW_021497079.1:0-270 GCF_001605985.2 Dendrobium catenatum
ATATTTAGACTTCTTGATTAAATTAATCTATTAATTATTTTCTTTCATGAAATAGTCTATAACACGTACACCTATGATATGCACTTCCATACATAATATTTCTATGATTAACATAAAGAAAAATAAAATTTTATTATTATACTATTAAAATTTTATGCATAACAGACCAATATTAAGAAATTAATTTATTTTGAAAGTTCGTTAGGGATGTTAAGCCCTATAAACTAGTCCCGAGGCTAACCAAGAGGGGGGGGGGTGAATTGGTATTTT
>NW_021497080.1:0-288 GCF_001605985.2 Dendrobium catenatum
TTTTAGCAGCCATTTTAGGACCTGACTGATGTGCACCGCAAAGTCCTTCGTGAACTTCTGCTACTACTTTATCGGCTTCCTTGGTCCCTAAGCACCTTAGCCACATCTGGTTAAAAGCCCGTTGATACAACGTGTCGTTGACAAATGCATATCGCAGTGCCCTTTTCCTAATTTGAGCTGCCATAGATTTTTCTGTCGGGAGCTTGTTTTCTTTGAAGTAGTCAATTAATAGCTACATCCAATCATTTTTTACTTCAATCTCTAAACAATGCCACCATGATTCTGAAG
>NW_021497081.1:0-202 GCF_001605985.2 Dendrobium catenatum
CTCAGCTCCCATACCACGCCGGTGAATTTTAAAAAATGTGGGGATCAAATCCTTGGACACCCTCCACCAAAACACTCGTTCACGGGGTCTAAGACCAATTCTTAAGAATTCGCACACCGGGTCTTCATCCCCCTGGAACATCGAGTTATAACAGATGGAAGACACTGAGGAACCCAACGGGCATTTGATTAGTTCCAGCGAG
>NW_021497082.1:0-408 GCF_001605985.2 Dendrobium catenatum
TCATGATAGCCGACTCCCATCCAGACAGTAAGATCACGGAATTACCAGTTGAAGTCCAAGGTATACTTCATCAATATGCAGATATTTGGCCAGAGGAATTACCTGCCTCACTACCACCGTTGCGCAGCCTTCAGCATCAAATCGATCTGCAACCAGGAGCTACGCTTCCAAATTTACCGCATCACCGTATGAGTCCACGGGAACATGAGACACTGCAGGGAATGATTGAGGAGTTGCTGAACAAGGGGTTGATTCAACCTAGCCTCAGCCCTTGTGCCGTCCCTGCACTTTTGGTACCGAAGAAGGACGGAAGCTGGCGCATGTGCGTGGACAGTAGGGCTATCAACAAAATAACGGTAAAATACCGTTTCCCGGTACCTCGTCTCGATGATATGCTTGACAAACTCG
>NW_021497083.1:0-232 GCF_001605985.2 Dendrobium catenatum
GGTTGATGCATATGTTGAGAGAGTTTGTTTACACTATATGCAATATCTGGCCGAGTTAACGTTAGGTACTGTAGGGAACCTGTGATACGACGATAGATTTCTGGATCAGATAACGTGACATCAGGTTTCGGGTTCTCCGGAATTTTGGTGCATGTTGGATTTGCAGTTGGATTGCAGTTGAGTAATCCCGATTGTTGTAATATAGAAGTGGCGTATAGCTGTTGGGATAAGA
>NW_021497084.1:0-236 GCF_001605985.2 Dendrobium catenatum
ATTCCTTTTTCTGGTGTTATAAAAATTAAACCGACTCCGGCCTTTCCGGGAATTGCAGATTGTTGGGTTGCATTCCTGCGAGAGGATGCTGCCCCATCAAAATATAATTCCCAGACGGCCTTATCAAGTTCCCTCAAACTCATGACTTGTTCATCGAGTAGGTCATCGTTCAGAGGAGAATCTGCCGGCAGCGGGTGTTCCGCCAGAAAATCGGCGACAGCCTGTCCTTTCACAGC
>NW_021497085.1:0-596 GCF_001605985.2 Dendrobium catenatum
AATTTAACTAAGGAAGAAAAAACACTAAATCTAATAGCTATTTGAATGGTCAATTAATGTCAAATCAATGTATTTTTTTATAAGGTATATGACTCTAATTTTATATGTTTAAATTTCATCCCAAAAGGATCATGTGTAGTACATCATAGATTGACTAGGTTAGCTAAGACCAAAGTCCTTAATTATTGTCTCTAAATTTCACTAAGTTATAGGCTTGAAATCAAGTCTTTCTAACCCTTTAACACTAGTTACAATCACACCATAAATCAAATAATAAACAATAAAGAAGAAGTGCTCTAATTCTCTATGGAATGATTTTATAGTAAATCATTCAAGCTATAGGTCACATAGTTACCTATAAACTTAAATGTTTAACTACAAAAGATAAGATAAATCAAATTTAATTAGGGATATTTGAAAAGATAAGCATAACATTCTCAAATGAAACTTGACCCCAAAAGCCATGTATGGTTTGGATAGTAAGTATATAAACCCATATATTATGAAAGATAAAATTTTCTCAAACCATACAAAATCATGATCTAGAATTATTTTTCAGTGAAGGAGGGATCCTTACTGATTCCATAGAGCCCTAT
>NW_021497086.1:0-213 GCF_001605985.2 Dendrobium catenatum
GTAATTATTAAGCAAGTCATGACATCCCTATGATAATCTATTTCTCATATCTTGAGTAAAAAGAAAGCAAAGAGAGGGAGATTGTTACCTTTATAGCAATGAAGTTCCTTGTCAACTAGAGGAAGAAGAGAGCAAGGCTACAACTTCCTAGGGGTTTCGATTCTGTTTCAATCTTATGGGAGAGTGGAGATCGGTTGTTGGAAACGGCGACCT
>NW_021497087.1:0-401 GCF_001605985.2 Dendrobium catenatum
ATACCAAATCCCTAAGCCTTGGGTCCCCAAAAGGTATTTAAAAATTCTTTTAACTGCAGTCAGGTGGGACTCCTTAGGGTCAACTTGAAATCTAGCACAAAGGAAAACACTAAACATAATATCAGGTCGTCTCGCATTCAAGTAAAGTAAAGATTCAATCATACCTCTATACTTCTTCTGATCAACAGACTTACCACTTGGGTCCTTATCCAATGGAGCACTCGAAGTCATGGGAGTGTTAATTGGCTTAGCTTTGTCCATCTCATATTTCTTCAAAATGTCATTTATGTATTTTGTTTGATTTAAAAAGGTTCCATCCTCCAATTATTTTATGCTAAACCCCAAAAAGTATGACAACTCTCCACTCAAACTCTCTACTCATTATTTTAGAAAACTCATCA
>NW_021497088.1:0-686 GCF_001605985.2 Dendrobium catenatum
AGTCAACGGGTTGACGGAGGAGGAGAAACTGACAGCGACAGGACTATGTTTGGAAGGGAAGGCATTGGCATGGTACCAGTGGCGGTACATGAGGCAACCCATTCGAAGCTGGAGGGAGTTCAAGGATTGTCTGCTAGAGCGTTTCCGAACCAGCAGGGGAGGAGACTTTTACGAACAGTTCTTTGCGCTGACACAGAAAGGGACAATAGCAGAGTTCCGGGATCGGTTTAGTACCTAGCTAGCAGGTTGGATCGTCTTTCTGAGACCGTGCTTGAGGGGAACTTCATGAAGGGGCTCAAATCAGAAATCAGGGCAGCTGTTAGAGTGATGAGACCACACGACCTGGGGGAGGCCATGGAGTTGGCAAAGTTGGTCGAGGACCAGAAGCATCTGGAGAGGGGGGCTCGTGGAAGCAGCTCTGGGGGATCCTACAGAATGACGACCACTTTCTTAGCTTCCAAGGGAGCTGCACCGGGGGGTACACGAGAAGTACCAAAGGAGAGGTCGGGAGGAGGGCCTGGGGGAAATTTTAAAAAGCTTACTGATCAGGAGATGCAGGAGAAGAGGGCTAAGAGATTGTGCTTTAGATGTGATGAGAAGTACATGCCGGGACATAGGTGCAAGGACCGGACTCTTCAGGTTCTCTTTATTGCGAAGATGAGGAAGACGAAGAGGAAGGTGGGAGC
>NW_021497089.1:0-321 GCF_001605985.2 Dendrobium catenatum
ATCAAGTGACCTCCGATTCAGAGTCTGTCAGTTGCATGCTGATGGGACATGTCTCTGGAGGCAACCCTCCAAATTTTAGCCTATTCTGAGGTCTCTAACCTCAGAAACTTAATTAAAATTCATATGCTGTAAAACCTTCAAATATTTACAGCCTATGCCACTGGACCTGTCACTTTGAAGATTCTTACCTTAGAGCCTTCACCAAAGCCTCTAGTCACTTCCAGACCTTTAATCTTGATATGTTGAACTTTAAACTGTATTTTTCTGGACCCACTTTGACCTCCGGTTGACCAGGGGTCAAAATGACCAAAATACCCCTAT
>NW_021497091.1:0-236 GCF_001605985.2 Dendrobium catenatum
CATGGTTCAAACTATCTGACAAATATATAGTCATGGCGTCGACCAGGATATTTGTTTTATATATTCATATTAGGCATTCTAGGTTTATAAAAAGAAAAATTCACTAATAAAGATAAAATATGATAATGAACCCAATCCATTATCGACAAATGGACAGAGTCGAAAGGGTTCAACCAATGAGGTGAAATTGCCCATATATAACCTCAATGATGGTCGTGTTGATAGAAAGTCTCAAA
>NW_021497092.1:0-243 GCF_001605985.2 Dendrobium catenatum
AGCTGCTTGATTCGAGTATAAGCTTGTTAAAATCGGAGATCGTTTGGTAACTCAAATTGCGGTTTGAACCTTACAACAACTCTTTGGGTCCTTGATTCAGACCCATTTGGACTCAGATTGGGTCAAATTTGGTGTCGTTGGATTCGTATTTCCGAGACGCTCAGTTTGACTGTAAGTTCGCTGAAATCGGAGTTCATATGCTCTAAAATTTAATTTTTGAAGTTTCCGAACTGATTTTGCCTC
>NW_021497093.1:0-202 GCF_001605985.2 Dendrobium catenatum
TTTCATATACACAGTCCAAAAGAACATGTACAATAGTCGCTCGGGCTAGAAAACAAAGCCAGAACATAAACTACGAAAACTCATACTAGCGTCTGAAAGGAGCTTCACGCGGGAGGCTCTGCACCTGAAAATGTTAACCACATATAATGAGCTTAAATAGCCCAGCAGGTCACCAAAGCCTATAAATGAAATCAAAGCTCGG
>NW_021497094.1:0-421 GCF_001605985.2 Dendrobium catenatum
ATATAACTATATTTTAGTAAGTTGCAACCCCCTCCACCCACAATTGGGACCACAAACAGAATTTAGGACACCATTAAAATACCTTAATGGCATTTATTGTCCTAGAGCCATGCCTGAAACTTACATTATGAGCTAAGGATGATTTGGTGACATCGTGTTCCATTGTCCATGAAAAGGCTTCATCTGTTAAGTTTTAAATGTCTTATATATGTCGATTAAAAATCCTAATATCATCACTAGTGTCACCCAATATACTTTATTGCACATAGTATTAACATTTGATGCACCTATTCTCCACAAAGCCTTCTTAAAATTCTCTCACAAATGCTGTAAACAATGTGTATTTGCTGCCTAGGAAAAGATTTCATAGCAACCTTGGACCAAACTAAAATTTCTACTTGAGATTATACATAGGTCCCTA
>NW_021497095.1:0-428 GCF_001605985.2 Dendrobium catenatum
GGGTCAATGGGAACCCAATAACACCTTGATTTGGATTCAATTTGATTAACGTTAAGAGATGGCTCAAGGGAGACCTCTCTTTGGTCACTTGGGTCAAGCTAAATGGCTAACCCAAGTGAGCCTAAGGCTTGGGTCTCCAAGAGAGGTCTCTTTGGTACACAAGGGGTCATCCCTTACATTCAAAAGGACTTGGAATGGACTTGATTCAATGATTTGAAAGAGAAGGGGTGTATGGGTTAATGGGTCAAACTTGTTTGACTTGGTCAACCAGGTTGACCCAAGGTCTGGGTTTAAGCTCAACAAGTTGAGTTTGATATTTGAAACTTGTTGAAAGTGGTTTCAAAGAATTTGGAATTGATTTAAGTTGAAATTGGCATTTGAAATCCCATAGGGGGTATTTTGGTCAATTTTGACCCATTGGTCAACTA
>NW_021497096.1:0-487 GCF_001605985.2 Dendrobium catenatum
ATTCACAGCATACCATATCTGCATTGCACTTTACTTCTCCTAAGAAGGAGCCCAAACCTTTTTGGGTTCCTAAATCTGATTGTTGCTGAGCTTTGCAGGAGTGCTCTCACCAAAGACCTTGTGGGAGCATAGGATAACTGGACATATGAAGGCTCGCAGCTCATAAATGCTTAAACCTGCTGCTTCAGTAAGTTTCTTAAAATATGTTTTGTTTCAGTGTGTTTTATTTCTACTTTGTTTGTGTTTTTATGTGTTTTGTTTTCGTGTTGTTTTTTTAAAAAAATTGGCTTTCCGTATGTTGAATCTTTTCAAGATTTTAGATTTTGGAGTTTTGAAGATTGTGTTTAGCTTTTCTAAATTTAGGTAAAGGGAGAAACACCGTGGATAGTTTCCCTCCTTATGAACTTGTTTAGTAAACAAAAGTCTAACTCATTTTAGCCAATGGTTTTTAAAACTAAGATTCTTTCTATCTTGCTACAATATTCTA
>NW_021497097.1:0-200 GCF_001605985.2 Dendrobium catenatum
CGGACTCACGGGCCTACTTCTGATCCATTGTTTTTTTATGGATTAGTGGAATTCCTTCTTTTATTTCCTTATTGTTGGATGACTATGGCACCCCAAGAGGGGGGGTGAATTGAGATTTTTAATAACTTTTATTAAAAGAAGAAAATTAAAATAATTTTAAAGCAATTATGAAAAGAAGTAGTCACACAAAATTTCTAATG
>NW_021497098.1:0-348 GCF_001605985.2 Dendrobium catenatum
CAAAAAAAATCTAAGTTTGAATTTCAAAGCTTGAAAATTCAGCAGAATAATAAGAAAAGTATTTTTATTTGAGAAGGAATTTGTTGTAAAAAATAATTATTATTTTACAAATAAAAATAAACTATTTTTAAACTCAAAGTGAATAATGAGATTCATCTAATAAAAATAAAGGATTAATAAACTATTTTTAAATCTATACATTTTTTTCTTCTTTTTTAAGTTTATGCAAAGCAGAATGAAAACGATTAAAATTGAATTGAAAATATTAATTTACTTAAACAAAAGTGTATCACTTCATACATTTTTTTTTTTCAAAATTGAAAATTATGTTTGAAAAAAGAAAAAGAA
>NW_021497099.1:0-254 GCF_001605985.2 Dendrobium catenatum
GAAATCCCTAAATAGTCCCTACATTCAAATTTCCCTCCTAACTCCCCAAAAAAACCTTCCTAAATTGCTCCATTGGCTTTGATGGCTCGGCCGCTCCTACGGGAAGAGGCATAACTCTTCCGCCTGTTCCACCTGAGTCATTCCCGCATGGACCGGCTGGACCGGTCTAACAATACTCCCCTCCCAAAGATCCACCTTGTCTACAAGGTGGAAAGATGACACCCTCCTCCATTCCTTCTTCATCACAAACGGTA
>NW_021497100.1:0-231 GCF_001605985.2 Dendrobium catenatum
CTTGGAGACCGAGATGGGTCAACTTAAGGCGGATCTGAAGGAGAAGATGGCCACATTTAGCGAGAATACGAAAGGGAAATTCATGGCCTTGGAGGAGATGATGAAGAAGTTGTTGGAAGGGCAAGCACGGGCGGTGCCACCGGAGGAAAGAGGAGAAGGTAGTGGGAGCAGGGGGAAGGAGAAGGTGAATCCATAAGAGGAGGTGGAACTGTTTGACAGCAACGGGAGGAT
>NW_021497101.1:0-385 GCF_001605985.2 Dendrobium catenatum
GCAGAGATAACCCGTGAGCCCGGAGGCTTCCTGCGGCAGACGGTTCTTGCTTTGCCCTAACCTAGGGACTTCACATAAGCTCTCACAAGAACTCTCAAGGCTCTCAAACACACCTAGACACAAAGTGCATAAATTTTCATTCATAATAATCACCATCCCTCCCAAGGGAGAGGTGAGGCCTATAAATAGACAAAATACAATAAAATATCAAATGTCAAGAGTATCCCCTGGGGTCACATAAAAATACTCCCTCAAGTGAGGGTATAAATGAAAAATTACACATAATAAATCAAATACAAATAATTGCTCATAATAGAGCAATCTGATCCTAGTCGTAGATCTCTAGCTCTTCCTCTGATAAACCTTCCACGGTCGGATGTCCTCA
>NW_021497102.1:0-217 GCF_001605985.2 Dendrobium catenatum
TACTTCAAATGGCTGCAGAAGCTCAAACTCAGTAAGAGGGTTGAAATATTTTGGTGGAGGCTAGGTAAAGCTGCAATTCCAACTAATCTATTTCTTAAGAACCATAGAATCTCATTGCTGGATTGTTGTGAGAGAGAATGCCAGGTGGTTGAATCTTATGAACATATTATGGTTCAGTGTTATATGGTGGAGATCATCATGAAGGTGCGAGAATGGG
>NW_021497103.1:0-665 GCF_001605985.2 Dendrobium catenatum
ATTTCATTGACAACCATCACCACCAAAGTTGACACATTCCATCACCTACAAAATTGATGCACTCAACACCAACACCAAAGCCCACTGACTTCATTGCTCGCCTTCACCATCTAAGTTGATGCACGTTGATGCCTATAAAGCTATTGAGCATCATCAACACTAACCTTGATTCCCACCAACTTCATTGATTTGCATCTCTTCCAACATCAATACATGTTATTGCGTCTGAGAATGATAAGTGCCACCAACAACAACTCTAATTCCTAATATTTAGATTAGACTTCTTCGTTTCTAACATACTATACTCGAAGAAGAACAACCAAATAGGATACAAACCATCCCTTGAGGATAATCAAATGCTCAAAACTTCTCCCACTTTAATAGTGTAATTCATTCTCTAAAATGCATGTCTTTTATATTGTACTAGTGTGCTCCCCAAATATAATGAAGGATATCATTTGTAACATACAGCATGCATTAAAACTGGAATCAATTCAATTAGGTCAAAACCCATAATTTTCTCTTTTTCTATTTTTTAAGTAAAATATTGATATTTCTTACAACTCTTTTTTTTTATTTTTTTTTAAATATGTGTTGGATCTTCATATAAAATCAAAATGTTAAATACTTTTTCTCAACTATCATGAACTTTCTAGCATGCAAAA
>NW_021497104.1:0-658 GCF_001605985.2 Dendrobium catenatum
TTCATAAGAGAATGTTGGCCTGTTTGTTTCCTTGGTAGGATCATAGTCAAGCGATGGATATTAGAGGGATCGTAGTCAAGCGACCTAGGTCGGACAGATCATAGTTGGGGAATTGTAGTCAGGTGACCATGGTCAGAGGGACTATAGTCGGTGAGCGACAATGTCGACAAGCGACAATCGAAGGGATCATAGTTGGCAGGCAATAAAGGTTGGAGAGATCGTAGTCAGTGAGAGACAGTGGTTGGAGGGACTATAGTTGACAGGCGACGGAGGTCAGAGGGACCATAGTCAACAGGCGAATGAGGTAGAAGGGACCCTAATCGATGGGCAACTGTGGTCGGAGTGACCGTAGTGGAAGAACGATGATGGTTGGAGGGAATGTAGTTGATGGACGACTGTGATTTGAGGGACCGTAGTTGTCGGGCGACGGAGATCGGGAAACGGAGGACGAATGGACCATAATTAATGGGAGACCGTGGTCAGAGGGACCGTAGTCAATGAGCGACAATGGTTGCATGGGCTAGAATCAAACGACGGTTGTCGGATGGTCCATAGTCGGGCAACGATGGTCGAAGCTGGGATGATAATCGTGGGACGAAGAAGGTTAAAAAAACTGTAGTTGGGCTATGGTAGTGGAGGGACAGTAGTTAGTGGTTGA
>NW_021497105.1:0-256 GCF_001605985.2 Dendrobium catenatum
TAAGTAGCCAAGGAGTGAAGAGGCCGGCCAAGCATGGATGGAGGGAGAATCTATGATGGCTACTAGTGTGGGCAACACCCTTTCCCTTTCCCTCTTCTTTTCAAATTCAATATTCTCTTGTTGTAACTTGTATTTCAACATCATTTACTAGGGAATGAAGTGATTAAATTTATCTTTTTTTGTTTTTCTATAAATCTTTGTTGTAGTTACATGTGGCGTTATCCCTACTATTATCTAAAAATATTTTCTCAAAAGA
>NW_021497106.1:0-219 GCF_001605985.2 Dendrobium catenatum
TCCCTTCAATCTGATTATACCCCTAAGCAACTAATCTTAATATTACCAAATTATGCTTTAAGCCTTCTAACAATAGCACATTTTCTATGAGAAAATTCTTAATATTACCAATTATACTTGACCCAATCACCTTCCTTGTGGTGTTATCTCCAAGTGTAACCTTGCCTCCACTCTTGACTTCAAGCGAAATGAATTGTGTAGAATCTCCAGTCATATGCT
>NW_021497107.1:0-255 GCF_001605985.2 Dendrobium catenatum
CCTGCTAATTAAGGCCCCGAGACCTTCCGGAAATTAAAATAAATACATATTAGGTCAGAAAATTACCCACCATACCTTAAATTGTTTAGAATCTGACCCTCGACTTTAGATAAATAGGGCTCCCTAGTTTGACTCTAGGTTGACCCTTAATTTGATCATAGGTGGAATTCATCGTTTTGCCCCTAATAATTCATTAAAAATTATTAAAAATCTCAAATATCCTCCAAACAATTGGAAACACTTTCTCTGGTCATT
>NW_021497108.1:0-318 GCF_001605985.2 Dendrobium catenatum
AGTTAACTTTTTGACCTTCGTAATCTCATGGTGAAACCAACGATTAAAAAGGCGGAAGAGGCGTACGCACTAAGACGCGACTCAAGGCGAGGCGAAGCATTTGCGCGTTGAGGCTTACGCCTCGTTGAATTCGGCGGAGCGTGCGCTTATTTCGCACAGGGCGTAGGCTTCGGTTTGTAACGCCTCGAAGCGAAACGAGGCACCGCTTTGATTTGTAAGTATATAGACCGAGTGGTGAGAGTCGTATAAGAGTCGGGTATTAGGGTAACATACTTGCTTAGTTGCTTCTGCTTCAGGTGAGAACTGAAAGGCGAACTC
>NW_021497109.1:0-416 GCF_001605985.2 Dendrobium catenatum
TTTTATTTAGTGTTTTAATTTCAACTTTTAAAATTTTAGACCCAGTGTTAATTCAAACAACAAGCTACAAGAATAATGTAACTACAAAGTTCGAATTAGCACGGGGATTTACTTTACAAATAGGCCATTATAAAGGATCTCCTCATTAATTTTCTAACGGGGTCCAAAATAAGACCTCTAAAAATTTTTATATACCGGCCAAATTATTCAAGAATGAAATGAATAAAAGTACCGGCAGAAGAAAGGCAGTTACAACCTATGCTAAGCACAAGTATACTACCGACTAAAAGGGTATAAAACACTGCTAAAGATGGAGAGAGGATTAATCCCTAGCGGAGTCGCCAGAAAAACCTTGGTGGGAAAAATTATGTCACCACATAGATTTGATTTTCTCCTATTTTGTAATCGAATACTGC
>NW_021497110.1:0-3490 GCF_001605985.2 Dendrobium catenatum
TTTAGATTGTGTCAATATTCATGAGGCATGTGCAACACCCTATTTTTAAATAATATGAATTTTTATAGTTATTAGAAGTCACATGAAGTACTACAGTGTTGTGATTTAAGGAGCAGCGGCACCGAGAAGTATTAGAGAGTGGCACCTTGGTGCCATATCTCTCTATTTTGTTGTAACTTTGAAAATGCAACTAGCACAATGGTCTAACAACAATTCCAGTTAGTTCTAAATGTTTCATACAACATGCTAGTATGCTTGGATATTTATTGAGTGATGCTCAAAGTAAATAGGCCGGACATAATGAATCAAAAGAGGATAGACGTATACAAATCTTTCATAAATTGAAGCCAACACTGTTCAAAGGAGCTATTGAATCCTAGGTATTTGAAGATTGGATGTTGAAGATATATAATATATTTAACATATACAATGTCCATATAATAAGAAAAGCTCAACTACCAGTATTTATGTTTGAAGGAGAGGCTAATAAATGGTGTATAAGAAAATAAAGGGAGATATTTTAGGGTAACATGGGGCTGAGTTCATTACAAATTTTATAGATTAGTTTGTATCTCCATTAACTAGACAATAAATACAAGAAGGTTTAGTTATATAAGATCAAAGAGAAAAGATAGAGATGCAATCAAAAATAAAATTTGCTGAACTAGTAAGGTATGCTCCACAGTTGATCAATATAGCAGATTAAAAATAACATAGATTCTTGAAAGGACTAAAGGATGAGTTGAGGCATCTTCTTATACCACAGAGAATTTATGAATTTTTAGAGTTTATGGAGAGAGCAAGATTGGTGAATAAAGATTTGGCTATTCTCCAATTTATATAGGATACGAGCAAGAAGTGATTAAGAGATAATACGACCAAGAGAGACAGCAGTGAAAGGAATTACATTTCTAGACAACATAAAATGGTTTGAGTAGAGAGTGAGTAGTGTACTAAAGTGTTCCCCAATGGACATAACAACAACAACAACAACATCAAGCCTTTATCCCACTACGTGGGGTCGGCTACATGAATCCTTTTTCTCCATTGTGTTCTATTAAAAGTCAAATTCTCATTTAAACCTAATAAAGAAAGGTCAAGTAATAGCTCCTGCAATGGACATAGTGGATAGTATTTTCTAATGATTGGATTGTTCTTTATGTATGGATAGTGAGAACACTGGATGGCTAATTGTTCATTATAGTGAAAGAAAATATGATATACATTAATATGAAAGTAGGTTAAGTAGGGCAATATATAGAGGACTACTTGAGATAAATTATACATTGAAGGATCTGTGAGTAAGACATATAGATGAGGAGCTACTGAAGGTCAAAGATAACTTATACAATCGACCATACCTGCACTAGCACTAGTAGGACCTAGAGTTTACCATTTTCTCCAATAAGATAATAGGGATGCACCTAGAGGATTTTCTGGTAGAATTTCTAATCTTATGCATTAATTATTAATATAGTAGCATTAAATTCATTTTAAATGATATATATGTATAAGGTTGTGATTAAACTTATTATTGAGTTAATGCAATGACTAATAAGTTAATGACCAATACTATTTTGGAGATTTTTTATTAGATTTAAGTTAGAATCATACATATTTATTTTTACGACATTACAAAATTATATTCATTTTGAATCAAATTGAATATGTTTTCCATGATCTTTTTTTCTAATTTTGTTAATGAAAATGTCGAGGGTGACATTTTTTCCAAGGTGGCTAGATTTAACAACCCAAAATATTAATTAAAAAATTAAAATTCAACTTAAACTTCTATTTAAGCTAGAGCGCTTCAGTGTTGTGCTTGCTAGCATTAGGCTTGAGAGCATAATGTCAGTAGAAATCACCATTATGACATTGAATCCTCTATTGTACATTAATTCTAAATTTAATATGGAGCATTGGGTCTGAACACTTTCATGCTAGGTAATTGAAATTTTTATTTATATATTTTATTCTAAATCTAATGACATTTCATCTACAACCATTATGGTATACTTCTGAAGGAAAGGAAGGGGAGATTAAGATAGGTGAAAGAAAGCAAGTTTTGATCATTTTTTTCAAATCGCTTCATTTAAGAAATTTCTTCTAATCATTTTAAGTGACCCAAACCAAATTTAAATTTTTAATGATTTTTAGTATGATGAATTTAGACCCTCCAAAAAAGTTAAAAATTTCTTTTTATTCTGATTTATTACACTTTTTATATGAAAGATATAAAGTTTTAGGATATTTTAACTATAATATTATTGAATTTTGCATATTAAAATATTAGTTATAATTTTCTAAAGCTATCAATTATTATATCAATTTTCATAAATTTATAGATTTCAGCATTTTTTATTACATTTCATTAATGAAAGGGAAATTTATTCAATTGATATGAAATAAGTGTAGCACATACATGTAAGTAAGGATGACTGACTATTAATATTATAATTAATTTGGGTTAGTTGTTAAAAAATAATATCCTATATAAGAGGTTGGGCTGATGGGCTCTCCTTAAAAGATGGTTTGTGGTGTTATCTAAGTAGTCTATAACTGATGATTGATCGCACCGATGAGTAGAGGGTAATGTCCCTTAATGATTTATTTAAAATCACCAACATAAATAATGATAAATAATTATACTGATGATGATATAATGATTCAATGAATGATATAGTAAACTTAGATGAAAGAATGAAAATACCACATTATTTCTCAATGTCATGCCTTGCTAAATCATATACTAAATCATATTTTGATGCAATCCATGTATTGATAGCATTGATACATCTATAGGACTGATAGCATTGATTGTATTGATAAAGAAATGTGTGTAATAAGTGTTTTGAATTCATGTGATTGATAAGATTGGAAAGAATAATGACATTGACACCTATATGCTCATACTACTGTACTTATTTTTTGCTCACTAATTTATTAATTGCTTATTTTTGCACTAATTATTGATTTATAAAAGCTCCAGGAAATAATTAAAAAGATAAAACATGCAATTCTTTCAAATTTGATTCTAGAACATGGCAGGAAATTTGGATTTAGATAGAACAGTGAAGGGTCCGTGAGCATTACAGATGAGAGAAGAGCTAGTGCAAGTCAGAGGAAGCCAACAAATTCTGCTGCACTAGTATGATCAAGAGCTTATATTTTTATTCTATAGTGGCAAGATGTGCTTAGCGGATCCACTAGTAGCTTTTTCAATCCTATGGATTTAAATTTGATTAATAGATATTGCAAATACTATCAAATGACATGTGTGAGCGTAATGTGATATATGGATCGAACTTGTGATTGCTAGAAATTGAACAAGAAGATAATGACCAGAGTGGTTTTGGATTTTTTGAATTAATAAAAATTGATTAAATTAATTTTGAACCATATTAATTTATTTTGAAATGAGCTGATTTTTGTTTTGAAATAACTTGGTTTATTATGAAATGGATTTATTTTGAATTAGTTTTTTTGCATA
>NW_021497111.1:0-2749 GCF_001605985.2 Dendrobium catenatum
GGCCTTCCAGATACTATAAGTTACACACGTGGTATCACTGAAGTATGTGCAGTCAATTGTGGTGCAATAATCTCCCTCTGACTACCACTAATAGCTCTGGCATATGTCCTGTTGGTCGATCTTTCACTATATGTTCTTGACCTTATAATTCATTATACTACAAATTGTCTAAATAGTCCTGCACTAGAATCAATCGTTCCTCTAAATTACCTTTAAGGACAAGCTGCTACCTTGTGTCCTTGTCTACACCGAAAATATCACCCCGTCAAAAGTAACATTAACCCAAATATCATCGACAATAATGAATACACTCCCCTTAGCCACTGATATATTATATAGATCTAAATCCCCACAAATCACTATAGCAATGTTTCTTATCAGTTTATGTCTGCCTCTACTTTGTTCATCTCCACCCCTCATCCTACTAACATCATACCTTGAGCTCACCACATATCTGGATGTTAGTGCTTCTAAATCAATCTTTATCAATCTAGCCTGCTTCACTGACTCAAAAAACTCCTAAATTTGTAAAGGTTCTAGTAGATGTCTCAGCACCATGTTTAACCCTTACAAAAATCTGTAGCGCTTTTCACAGCATTAGGATCAAGTGAGGAGCAAATATAGCCAATATAGTAAACTCAGTCTCGTATTGCATCAATGTATTGCATCCATGCTTCAACTTGATAAATCCTTCATCCATCTATCATTAGGCTAAAGGAGGTACAAACTACATTCTGAATACATGAGTAAATTCATCTCAAGTGATCTTATCACTACAGGAAATTCATGCATTACCGGCAGTTGATTCTGGTGATTAATGACTAATTTATGGCAGTTTTTGTAAAAAATTGGCGGCTTTCTGGCGGCACAAAAAATGTCGGTAAAAACCGCGTAGGAAATGATTTCCAGCGGCCAGTTTTAGGTGATTTTAATCACCGGTGGCTTTTTTGCGATGGGGACGGACGGTATTTTTTGCGGTGGTAACGCCAGTGACTGCTAGTTAGTTACCAGCGACGTACTAGATTTCAAAATCGTCGGTAAAACAGGCGGCCAAACTGACAAAGCATCGTCGGGTGACCGCTGGTAAACCGCCGGTTAATCACCGGCAGCATACCGGCTGTCAGAATCGCAGGAAGTACCGATGACTAAACCGCCAACTTATCGTCGGATAATCGCTAACAAGCATCGGTAAACCACCGGTAAGTACCAGTGGCTTTAGTGAAATTCTGGCAGCCTTAAAAAGCCATCTGGTATCGAGGTTTCCGGCGCCCTAACAGTCGGTTGGCCACCGAAAACCTGTAGCATCTGAAAAAAAAATGACAAACTCCCCACTAATTTATTGAATTTTACCCTAGAGTATAAACCTGCATATATTTCTCTCTCTTATGTTCAACTCACCATCTCTAAGCCTTTCCTTCAAAAAGGAACACAACAAATGGTGTCCTTTTATTCTTTGGATACTACATGCTGTCAAAATTTTTTTCTATCTGCAATAATCAGACTTTTATAGCTTAAGGTCCTACAACTTCTTTAAACAGCAGAGGATTCAACTTATGGAACATTTACATTTTTAGAGGAATTATAGTCGAGCAACAATGGTCCTAAGACTATAAACAGTGAGAAGTGGAGGTTATAGGGACTATAGTTAGGTGATAGTGGTCCAAGCATTATAGTCGGCGGGCGATATAGGTCAAATGGACTGTAGTCCACTGATGAAGGTTGGAGGTACCGTAGTCTGGAGACTTTGATCGAAGGGATCGTAATCAAGCAATTGGGGTTTGAGGGACCATACTTGTTGAGCAATGGAGGCTAGAAGGGTTGTAGCCGGCTAGAAGCGAAGGTCGGAGAGACTATAATCTAGAGACAATAATCGGAGGGATCATTGTTGGGCGATAGAGGTCGGAGTGACCTAGTCCGCGATGACAGAAGTTAGAAGAACCATTATATAATGGCAACGAAGGTCGAAAGTGTGATTATCGTGCATTGGGGGTCAAAGGAACTATGGTCGGCAAGCAATTATTTGGAAGAACCATGATTGGCACATGATAGAGGTTAGGGGACCACATTTAGTCGTTGATAGATGTCGAAAGGACAGCAGTCAGATGAATGAGGGTGAAGGATCGTAGTTAGGCAGCGATGGCCGAAAGGATCATATTCTATGGGCTATGAATTAAGGTCAAAAGGACCTTAATCAGGGGATTATGGTTGAAGGATAATAGTCGGGAAACGGTGTTTAGAAAGACCATTATCATGTGACGAAGGTCTCAGAACCATAGTCAAGTAAAGGCTCGATGTTGTCGGTCTGATGCTTCTTAGCTAGTTAAGGGCCATCGATTTTCGTTAGTAGGAAAAAGTCCAAACAAAGCGGCAAGGCAAATGTCTGACAGCAATGGCCAGACAAAGAAGGTTTGGTAGTGATGGTCAATTGATGTAAGTCCAATGGCAGCTGAGCAGAGATCCAGTGGTGGTAGCCAAGAGGTGGATTTATGGTGATGGACAGACAACAAAGATTCGTCGAAGGTAGTGCTCTAATGGAGCTCCGGAATTCTTTGAGCTTGAGAGCTCTCTTGAATCTCAAGCCTAGGGACTAAGCTCCTCGCAAAAGTATCATTCATGTCAAGAGTGGGGTCTATTTATAGATTTTGAGAGTAGCATGCTACATAAATATAGAGCAGATCCTGGACAAATTTAAAGTGCTCTATCAAACGGCCTTTATTAATTTCCTCGATCATTGAGTCCTCATCAAGCA
>NW_021497112.1:0-385 GCF_001605985.2 Dendrobium catenatum
GACTGGTGTGACTATTATGTCAGATGGATGGTCTGACTTGAAGAGCAGGAGCTTGATTAACATCCTTATCAACAATCCCTACTACACGGTATTCTTACGATCAGTTGATGCTTCAGAGGCGGTAAAAAATGCTACATTCATTTTCAATTTACTTGATGGGGTTATTGAGGAGATTGGGGAGTAATTGGTTGTCCAGGTAGTGACTGATAATGCCAGTGCATACAAAGCAGCTGGTCAGATGTTGATGGAGAAGAAGACACACCTATATTGGACATCCTGCACAGCACATTGTATCGATCTCATTTTGGAGGATCTTGGTGACTGACCTCAGCACAAGAGTGCTCTTTTTAGGGAGAAGAAGATTACAAAGTTCATCTACAATCAC
>NW_021497113.1:0-253 GCF_001605985.2 Dendrobium catenatum
GTGGGCTCATTTTATGCCTCTTATCAATTTGAATGGCGCTTTGTGCTTCTTTTGATTTTTGATACACTTTGTGAATTTTTTTTCAATTTGGCATCATTGCGCATCTTTATTTTTTGGCATCATTGGACAAATTTTTTTATTTTTGCAAGCTACATTCTCTTTCAAAAACTCTTAAATAATCTTAGTTGTGAGTATATCTTCTAAATATTAGAGAAAAAAAACTCACTCTCTAATATAGAGAAGAACAATCCAC
>NW_021497114.1:0-439 GCF_001605985.2 Dendrobium catenatum
TCAATATTCAACTCAACAGTGACAATCACGCAATCTGAAGACTTCAGGTTCTAAAAATTTTTTCAACAAATGGATTTGAGGGGTTTCTTACCGGCTCAAATGGATGCCCTCCCAAACATATCTCATAATGCCACCGGTGGTATCGTTCTCAATCCCAGCTATCAACTATGGCAACTGACCGATCAAAACCTTGCAGCGGCATTGTTCTCCACCATTTCTCCAAGTATTCTACCGTATGTTTTGACTCTTCAAACATCTCATGAAATCTGGAATACTTTGGACAAGCGCCTGCAGCCCACAAATCGATCCAGAGTAATACAACTTAAAAACGAGTTGTATCGCATTGACATGAAGGATCTCACCGTAAACCAGTACTTGGCTAATGTGAAAACACTGGTAGAAAATATCTCCGCCGCTGGGTCTTCTGTAGATCCTGAAG
>NW_021497115.1:0-246 GCF_001605985.2 Dendrobium catenatum
CAACCCGTTCGAAAAAACTTGCGTGGATCCGATCCAGGTTGAAATACATGACCCATTTGCAGAAACTGATCGGGTTCATGCTGGGTCAACTGATGTCAAGTTAGTTCTGGGTTCGACCCAAACCCGACTCGGGACCCCATTTTGAAAACCCTAATTTAATATGTGTTACCCAATTTAGTGTTATGAAAATTTAACCAAATTTATTAAACAACAACTCTAAAAAATAATAAATATAATATCATTCTC
>NW_021497116.1:0-349 GCF_001605985.2 Dendrobium catenatum
CAAAATTTCTCCCTAAAAAATGCTTAATCAGGCTGCTTTTAATTTTGAGGTAATGGGCCTCTTTGCTTCCACCACCTTCCAATTCCTACTCACCCTGGCATTTCCTTACAATTCTGAACTTCTCTTCGAATTTCTCGCTAACCTCACCTACACCGTCGAAAGCACCACCTTTCACTCTTTTGTTTGTGGCCAAAACATTGAAATCACTAGAGCCGACATTGCCCAATATATTGGGTTGTCTACTGAAGGGCCTATGGTTCGCTCATTTCTTACCGATGAATTCGATTGGAGCGATATTAATAGAGTCCTTATGAATGCTACTTTCCATCAACACCAACCTCTAGTTCAA
>NW_021497117.1:0-330 GCF_001605985.2 Dendrobium catenatum
ATTCTAAAATACAAAACAAATTAATGTAAATTTTAAGATTAAAATACAATATCATATGGCAGATAAATATGAACTCATATTACCTTTAACGTGGGTTGCTGGTAGTTAGAATAATAAGAGAGATTCTATGAAAATTTTCATGATCTGATAAATAATAAGAACTTAAATCATCAATTTGTATTACTATTAAAAGGAAAAAAAAAAAAGAAATATCTTGATGCATTGGTATCAAAATTATGGAGATTGCTCCATCTTTCTCACAAAGCATACTTAGGGCTGCAAATGAACCGAGCCGAGCCAAGTATGTGAGTGTTCATGTTTGTGTTTATT
>NW_021497118.1:0-460 GCF_001605985.2 Dendrobium catenatum
CAGATTGTTTAGCCAAATTGGCCAAGGAGATGGAAAACACCAATGAAGAGAAGCCTATATTCATCGGGGTTTATAATCGTCGAATCTTGGAGCCTACTCTATTACAATTCCCAATGGCAGAAGAGATATCAAATTCAGGCAAGCAGGATGTAATTCCAGTTGAGCCTCAACCCATCCATCAGATTGTTATGGAAAATTATCTGGAAGAATATCATGTGGCGAAGAGACGCAAAGCTAGTCAAACATCAAAATCGTGGTGGTATTGTTTAGATATTGAAGTCGAAAATGATTGGAGGAAGCCATTCATTGAGTACTTCAAAGAAAATAAACTCCCGACAGAAAAATCTATGGTCGCACAAATTTGAAAAAGGGCACTACGATATGCATTTGTCAACGGCACGTTGTACCGACGGGCTTTTGACTAAATGTGGCTAAGGTGCCTAGGGACCAAGGAAGCTGA
>NW_021497119.1:0-275 GCF_001605985.2 Dendrobium catenatum
TTCAGGTAGTGATGTCAGATCTTTATAGCTACCAAATCTTTCTACAAACCCTTGTGCATAATTTAAAGATTGAAAGAGATAAGGAGGATTAGCATTCGGCTGTTGCCAACAATCCTCCTCCGCCATCCCTGACTTCTCGCAAAAAAATAGGATGAAGGAAAATTTAAATTACTTTCTCTCACTAGAAACGGTCAGAATGTCCCTCACTAGAAAATGCTAAAAATTTAAAGATAAATTATCATAATATGAATCCTACGGATGGCTTAGCTTTACAA
>NW_021497120.1:0-574 GCF_001605985.2 Dendrobium catenatum
TGTCAAGATGCCTAAGATTGGCCTGAGTTCTGGCCAGTAGATTGTGGCGGAGCCCAAGACTACACTAGGACCTGCTTGCATTTCCATCTCTCCATGAACCAAGGAATCCTCTGTCCAAAATCTGAAATTTGAAATCCTATTCAACAATGAATCAATCTACAAGGATGGGGTGGTAATATACGAAAGGAAGGGATTTAATATAACAGAAGTGCTTGGTTTTGTGGATTTTTATTTTATTTTTTTAGTTTTTTTTGTGGTGGTTTCCTAAGATTATTGGGGTTAAATTTGATTAATATACCAAGTGATGGATGCCAATTATGGTGCCATGTCAGAATATGTCTTATAGGTATGTGTGTGTGCTCACACATGCAAACTATACAAAAGATAATTTTTTTTAAAGTTAATGAGATAATGGAATGAGCATGAGGTTTTAAAGATGTAAAAATGACTCAAATATCTAAGACAATAAATTTAAATTTTTGCTCACATCACATAGGCCATGGCGTATGTAATTGTAACTTATATCCGTTGTTCACTGTTCTTTACCACTAGTTTCAAAGGAATTATACCTGAA
>NW_021497121.1:0-276 GCF_001605985.2 Dendrobium catenatum
ACTTTAAAAAATATTTATATTAAAAAATTATTTTAAAAAACAGTAAAAGAGTAATTATCTCAAAAGAAGCCTAATTTTTGGTCTATCTCAATTAACTGATTAGGTAAGGGAGCAAAATTGACTTGCAAATAAAGTGTGTGCGTGACTCATGCCGTCGACTAAGTAATCGCCATTAATAATGATGGAAATGCCCGGGGAGGATGCTAATTAGGAGCCAACGGGCTGAATGGTTATATGGTAATTAATTAGCTTATTGCTTAAATTACTATATGCTAA
>NW_021497122.1:0-219 GCF_001605985.2 Dendrobium catenatum
TTAACACAAAAACATCCAAAAAAAAAATTAAAAACACTCTTACCTCGCGGATATGCCGAGCTCGCCGATTCCTCCTTCCCCGAAAGCTACAGATTTTTAGGGCAAGAAAGGGTCCCCGCGGGGGGTTAAAGAAAAGAGGTAAGTCGCCTGTTTAACGGGCGACTTATCCTAAATAAGTAAGTCGGGCGACTTTGGCGAGTTTAAATTTTTTTTTTTCGT